>NC_056751.1:430967872-431267872 GCF_019279795.1 Protopterus annectens | reverse complement strand
GTGGCCATATGGGATGTCCCCAGTGGCAAAAGACTGGTACAGCTGTGTCATATGCCAGATGTGGGAGTCATGATAGCTTCCAGGGCTGCCAGCACACACATTTAAGTTAATGCCCTGAGCATCGCACATGACCTGGCAGTTGATGAAGGGGAAGCCCTTGCCATTTATGTAGACCCTACTCTGCTCACCAGGTGGTGCTTTGATGTGTATGTGTGTGCAGTCTATAGCACCCACTACCTCAGGGTATTTTGCTTTTTGGTGGAAAAGATGCATATCGTTGGTCAACACCTCACTGGTGTTGAGGAAATATATGTGATCACCGGCATGTGCTGACATGGCATCCAGGAAATGGTGAAGTACCCTGGATGCTGATTTCTGTGAGATCCCCATGATATCCCTAGTTGCCCTTTGGAAGGTACCTGTGACTAGTATTCTTAAGCCTACATATACCTTGATATCCACTGGGATGGGTTCCCCTCTGTTGGTTTAGTGTGTGAGGTGGGGCCGGCACAGCTCAACAATTTGCTGTAGAATGCCCTTGTCCACCCTATAGTGCTCCACTATCTCTAGCTTATGTAGCCCCTGATAGGTTACCCTGGGTCTGTACACTCTTCTCCTCCTACTCACTGTGGGATGGTTGTCAGCATTCACATCCTCACCATCCTCAGCCTCTTGCACATACTGATGTATGAGAGTGACAGCAGCCCGTAACATTTTGTTATTTTTGTCATGTAAAATTTCCCCATCTGTGTACACCAGTGGTGTAGAGTTTGTGGGAAAAAACAGACTGAATGGTGTTTGCATAGTTTATAGTAGTGTGCTGTGCTGATGTCTGTGTAATTGGCTGATTCTGATACATTTCACTTGCCAGCTATACTAGTTCTCCATGATTGCCTTCCTACTGCTATTTTCCCTTCCCATTGCCTTCCCGTTTAAGCCTTGAGGCACACCGCGCATACCTACTGCTATTTCCTGTTTATTTTTTTTTTAAAACCCGGTGCTATGTGTGCACATCCATTTAAGCAGGGGAAAACAGTGCTCAAAAATGTGATACACACCCCCTTCCTTAGTTCTGCTTAGCTAAGGGCAAACACTGGCCACAGAGCTCCAATAAGCTTACAGTATGCATGACACATCCCCTTATGAGGTCATCCACCTCTTATACTTATACAATGGTGTTGCTGCACCTACACGGTTGGGTGCAAGCTAACACTGAGGAAATCTGTGATTTAGTATTAATCCCTTTATTTGCATAAACAAGAATGCTAATCCATAGTTACCACACTCACACTGAGCCTTCCCCCTTAGCAACCACTATTCCCTGGTATTGTTGTCTTATGCATGCCATTGACTATTATGGCAAAATGCTGATTTGGGTATAAAAGCTTATTTCCCCCTTTTTTTTTTATTTTTGTGGCGATCCCATTTGTGCACCACTGCCCTATGCTTAAATGGCTGAGATCGGCCAAAAAAACTTGTTTTTTATAAAATTGCAACTATTTTTCATGCCAATGGGCATATATTTGCCCATGGGCATATATTTGCCCATTGGCATGCCTACTACATTGAATGCATGCTTTCTTTCAAGCTGTCATGCCTCCATTTTGTTGTTGTGTCTTTCAGCTTATCCTGGTTAGGGGTCGCCACAGCGGAACTCCGGTCCGCTAATACTTGGTAGTGGATTTTTATGTGCCGAGTTACCAGCCCTGATGCACAACCTTCAACGAAGGCACGCCCATTCATGCATGCTTCCACACAGAAGGCACTCTAGCTGAGAATCAAATGGGACAACGTCTTGCTGTGAGGCAACAATGCTACCGCAGCACCACTACCGT
Source organism: Protopterus annectens (assembly GCF_019279795.1). Lineage (NCBI taxonomy): Eukaryota > Metazoa > Chordata > Ceratodontiformes > Protopteridae > Protopterus > Protopterus annectens. The sequence goes on along the minus strand of NC_056751.1, from coordinate 431,266,037 downwards.
GGGATTATGCCTCCATTTTGTAATTTGCAGAAATGTATTCAGTTAGTAACTGAATACATTTCTGCAGGTTACACTATTCCTGCACAGGCACCTGCCTGCTTCCTGGATCACTGATTCACCTCATTTGCATGATTTTCACCAGCAAATAAGGTAATTAGTATATAGCAGTTGTGCCCTTGCAGGAATAGTGTAGGAACGCTCGTGCACATCCTGAGAGCTCGTTCCTGGATCACTTGTCGGCCATATTGCGTGCAGCAGCTCTTGCACTATTCCTGCACTCCGTACAGAGCTTGCTGAATCTGGGGGATTATGACATCTAGCGTTATCAATTCCTTGAAAATAAATGAGGAAGAAGTTGAGGCAGTGACAGATTTTATTTCCCTGGGCTCAAAAATCTGTGCAGGTAGTGACTATTTTCCAATGTGCATTGACTGCAACAGCTGCCAACCAGTGTGTCAAGGAATTATGATAGTTGCCAGTCATTACAGAAGCTGAGTAGAGAAGGTATGAGGACAGCAAGGAACAAAAACAGGATTATTTGTGGAAGGGAGATTCACCTCACCACGACCTCAGGATTAGATCAGACTGAAGGATGACTAGAGGGAATATGTAATATGTTTAGTGCTCCCTCTTCCATTAGTGGATATGTAGCAGCTAGACATTCTCACTCTGAGGCAGAGTTTATATTTTGTCATAGAAATCTGAAACTCTAAAGCCATTTGGATATGGTTTTCTGCTCAACTGAATTACCACATAGCTGTAACCTTAAAAAGTGTAACTTAGTTATGCTGCAGGGGTTACAGAAATAAAGTAACATTTTGCTGCATCTTGAGGAATTCCTTGCTGAATTATTAAAAAGGTGCCTGAATGTATATAATAAAAAGAGTTCAATGCAACTGTCTTATACTCTTGCTTTCCACAGGTACAGTGAAGGCCATGGTACAAGTAGAAAAAGGGGCTTTCAGGTGAGGCTAATGGCAAATACATAGGTTCATAGGTTCACAGATTAGTTCTAGGCTAACTGCCTGTGTGGGCCATTTTAAGCCTAGCCAATTACCTCATGTAAGAATCAAATCCTGCACCCTGTGGATTTAAGGTAGGCACCTCAATCATTATGCCAACCCCCCACCCATATTAGGGAAAGACAACTCTAAGTTGGGGAAAGGACTCAGTTATCAGCAAAGACAAGTGTCTACACCATGGAAGATGCATACTACATCATTAAATCATGTAGCACAAAGGGAGGAATAGTTTTTATAAAAAAAGTGTAAGAATTTCTAGGCTTAGTATGGGGAGGCAGAGATGGCATATAGCTAATTTTCTGAATAAGAGAAATTTGGAGTGACTGATAGTGACTTCCAAAGGAGATTTTATGCACAATGATTTATCTTCTCCGTTCAACTAATAAGGACCCTGAAGAGGGTTGTAACTACAAACCAATATCTTTGGTCAAGTTGAGCATTAAAATCCTTTCAAAGGTTTTGACAAGTCATGTCCCTCTTAAGTGTAATTAGTTATAGGTAGATCCAGACTTCACAACATTAGGCAGTTTTTAGATTCCCTAGATGCCATTTGAAGGCCTGCTGATGAGGAGTGTAATAGTCTGTTTAAACAGAGTAAAAGGTTTTGATACCATCAAATGGCCCTATTGATTTGCAATATTGAAAATAGTTCATTAGATTAAAATATACTAAGATGGATTAAGCATCTTTAGAACTGAGAGCAGGTTGCCACTCTCCAGTAGGTTTAAAGCTTTTATTAGCTAACATCACTCAAAAGATGGATCAAAAAACTCACATTTCTTTAAATGTGATGAGCAGTAGAAAAAAAACCTCTTTAGGTGAAGTTAAAGCATGTTTATTACAGACTATTAAAAAATGGAGTAATGCACTCCATCAAAACGCTAAGTCTCTTTGGAATTCCCTCATTGTTGTATTCAAATTGTGATTGTGAATTTCTTTTAACTTTAAGCACCAATGGTTTTGTCCCATTCTGTCTCTATTTTTTTTTAGTTAAATTTCCCCAGTGGAAATTGTGAATGTCCCTTCACGTTGGAACTATTGGATGAAAAATGAAACTTTAATGGACTTGGAATTCACAGAATCTGTAGACTTCGTTATAGTCAGATATAGTCTTCCTCTTTATGACTTTTGAAAGTAACTCTCACTGTAAAATGATATTAGTACTTATTAAACAGCAGCCAGTGTTAGTAAAGGGCTTAACACAGAATATATGCAAATCAGTTGGGAACTAGAAATCATTTATGAACAACCCTGTGCTGTTCTCCCACTGGTCCTCCACAATCATAGACGATGATTAAACATTCCAATGGCAGTTTAAATAGCACTTTAATCCTTAAAAGATATGTCCAGATTAAATGCCTTCATTTAATATGAGACGTCTTCAGAATCTGAAAATCATGCACTCAGGCCCTCCCTTTTATACATTGATTCATCCAATCACATGATTAAATTTATTCATAATACTAAGACCATCATAAAACCCTTAGCCACTTTATCAAAAATGCTTCTTATTACTTTATTGTTGCACTTTTGATGTGTAGTAAACTTATTATTGAGATTTTCTCATTGATCCCCAGGAACTTGTTTACCCTTAATGTCTCTTGCCATTCAAGTGCCTGTTTCACTAAACATTCTTCTCATAATCCACCTCTCGGACTCCTAACCACCCTATCTACAACTATGATTTTGAACTTTTTAAAACTTCCTCATACCATACTGTGTCTAGCCCATGTATTATTAGAATCTATTTTTTTGGTGTTCATAAATGCATTTCTGCACTAATTTCTCTATTTTTCCAAAATAAAGTAAAGGGCATGAACTACAACATACCAAATACACAATTCCAGTAGAACCACATAAACTCACCCCTAATTTTTATGTCACCATACCCTTTAATATATTTTTAACATCTTTATTGAAATATCACTTGTGATATAGGCACATTTACATTTATATAAAAGTAATCAAACTGTATTAACAAGTTAAAATTAACAAACATTATGCTTTGCATACATGTATATATCATATAACCTAAGCAACATTACGTAAATTATTCAATTCCTGCCACCTTTTTTAAACCAAGCACAAATAGAAGACAAAGTCAGTGCCCAAAGACAGTAAATACTCCAACCAACCACAAAAACTGTAAAATAGGCACTAGAAATGCTCTGAAATTCCAAGCAAGATATTTTATTATGCAGAGTACCACAAACGAGTAAAACAATAAAACGTTTTAGCTTTATTACCACATTTTTGTTCTGTGTTGAACTTCATCAGATTAAAAAATTAACCATACCACAGAATCTTAAAAACACTCCCAAAATGGAAACAACCAATCACATTTCCTACCCAATTAACATAATTTTAAAACTTTTAGCACTTTTAAACAATTTACGCTTGATCTATTGTCAGATGTTACAAAATTTAAAACATGTAAGACTCACAAAAAAAAAAATAGGAGGAGAAGAGGCAGAAGGCATGGCCGAAGGCAGGAAAAGAAGAGAAAGGCTAGGACTGTGGTAGTGAGGGTCGGAACTTTGAATGTTGGCAGTATGACTGGTATAGGGAGAGAGCTAGCTGATATGATGGACAGAAGGAAGGTTGGTATATTGTGTGTGCAAGAGACCAGCTGGAAGGGAAGTAAGGCTAGGTGTATCGGAGGTGGGTTCAAATTGTTTTATCATGGTGTGGATGGGAGGAGAAATGGCGTAGGAGTTATTCTGAAGGAACAGTATGTGAAGAGTGTTTTGGAGGTGAAAAGAGTGTCGGATAGAGTGATGTTTATGAAGCTGGAAATTGATGGTGTAATGATGAATGTTGTTAGTGCATATGCTCCACAAGTTGGGTGTGCAATAGATGAGAAAGAAAAATTTTGGAGTGAATTGGATGAAGTGGTGATGACTGTACCCAAGGTTGAGAGAGTGGTGATTGGAGCAGATTTCAATGGGCATGTTGGTGAAGGGAACAGAGGGGATGAGGAAGTGATGGGTAGGTATGGTGCTAAACAAAGGAATGCAGAAGATCAGATGGTAGTGGATTTTGCAAAAATGATGGACATGGCTGTGGTGAAGGGAAGAGCATAGGGTGACATACAAGAGTGGAGGAAGATCCACACAGGTGGATTATATCTTATGTAGGAGGGCCAGTTTGAAGGAGATTGGAGACTGTAAAGTGGTGACTGGAGAAAGTGTAGTTAGGCAGCATAGGATAGTGGTTTGTAGGATTATGTTGGTGATCAAGAAGAAGAGGAGGAGTGTGAGGGCAGCAACAAGGATCAAATGGTGGAAATTGAAAAAGGGTAATTGTGAGGTGGAGTTCAGGGAAGAGTTAAGACAGGCACTGTGTGTCAGTGAAGAGTTACCAAATAGTTGGGTAACTACAGCAGAGCTAGTAAGGGAGATGGCTAGAAAGGTGTTTGGTATCAGATCGGGACAGAGGAAGGACAACAAGGAGACATGGTGGTGGGATGAGGAAGTACAGAAGAGTATACAGGCAAAGAGGTTGGCAAAGAAGAAATGGGATTTGTCAGAGAGATGAAGAAAGCAGACAGGAGTATAAAGAGATGAGGTGCATGGCAAAGAGAGAGGTGGCAAAGGCTAAGGATAAGGCATAGGAAGAGTTGTATGAAAGGTTGGACACTAAGGAAGGAGAAAAGGACCTGTACCAATTGGCTAGACAGAGGGACTGAGCTAGGAAAGATGTGCAGCAGGTAAAGATGATAAAAGATAATGACGGAAACATACTCACAAGCGAGGATAGTGTGTTGAGGAGATGGAAAGAGTACATTGAGGGGTTGATGAATGAAGAGAATGAGAGGAAGAGAAGGTTGGATGATGTAGGGATAGTGAATCATGAAGTACAATGGATTAGCAAGGCGGAAGTAAGGATAGCTATGAAGAGGATGAAGAATGGAAAGGCTGTTGGCCCAGATGACATACCTGTGGAAGCATGGAGGTGTTTAGGTGAAATAGTAGTAGAGTTTTTAACCAGATTGTTTAATGAAATCTTAAAAAGTGAGAGTATGCCTGAGGAATGTAGAAAAAGTGTTTTGGTACCGATTTTTAAGAATAAGGGTAATGTGCAGAGCTGTAGTAACTACAGAAGGATTAAATTGATCAGTCACAGCATGAAGATATGGGAAAGAGTAGTGGAAGCTATGTTAAGAAGAGACGTGATGATTAGTGAACAGCAGTATGGTTTCATGCCAGGAAAGAGCACTACAGATGCAATGTTTGCTCTGAGAATGTTGATGGAGAAGTACAGAGAATGTCAGAAGGAGTTGCATTGTGTTTTTGTAGACTTAGAGAAAGTATATGACAGGGTGCCTAGAGAGGAGTTGTGGTATTGTATGAGGAAGTCAGGAGTGTCAGAGAAGTATGTAAGAGTGGTACAGGATATGTAAGAGGGGGTGTGACAGCAGTGAGGTCTACGGTGGGAGTGACAGATGCATTTAAGGTGGAGGTGGGGTTACATCAAGGATCAGCTCTGAGCCCTTTCTTATTTGCAATGGTGATGGACGAGATCAGACAGGGGTCCCCATGGACTATGATGTTTGCAGATGACATTGTGATCTGTAGTGAGAGCAGGCAGAGGAGACCCTGGAGAGATGGAGATATGCTCTAGAGAGAAGAGGAATGAAGGTCAGCAGGACTAAGACAGAATATATGTGTGTGAATGAGAGGGAGGATAGAAGAATGGTGAGGATGCAAGGAGTAGAAGTGGCAAAGGTGGATGAGTTTAAATACTTGGGGTCAATAGTTCAGAGTAACAGTGAGTGTGGAAGAGAGGTGATGAAGAGAGTACAGGCAGGATGGAGTGGGTGGAGAAGAGTGTCAGGAGTGATTTGTGACAGACGAATACCTGTAAGAGTGAAAGGGAAGGTCTACAAGAGGGTAGTGAGACCAGCCATGTTATATGGGTTGGAAACAGTGGCATTGACAAAAAGACAGGAGTTTGAGCTAGATGTGGCAGAGTTAAAGATGTTAAGATTTGCACTGGGTGTGACGAGGGTGGACAGAATTAGGAATAAGTATATTAGAGGGTGAGCCCAGGTTGGATGGTTTGGAGACAAAGCCAGAGAGGCAAGATTACGTTGGTTTGGACATGTGCTGAGGAGGGATGCTGAGTATATTGGGAAAAAGATGCTAAGGATGAAGCTATCAGGTGATGCAGAGTACTGGAAGAAATGGAAACAGGTGATCCACTGTGGCAACCCCTAACGGGAACAGCCGAAAGAAGATGATGATATATATATATATATATATATATATATATATATATATATATATATATATATATATATATCTATATATATCTTTAAAACACACAAATATATTATATTTAAGAACATTTAAAATTGAGATGGAAAGGAATCTAGTAGTTATTGCTATGCTGCAATCTGCGGACAAAAAAATTAATTAAGGAAGTTAAAGTCTACATAAGAAATCTATACTACTTAAAGATTGGCATTTCTTAGTTTGAGCACTGGAACCAAAGATATGTGCTCATTTAAATCTGGATGCTTCCAGGCTTCTAAGACCAGCTGCCAAAACACTTCCCCCAGCTACTAGACAAATAATATGATGTCAGTTAAGGAGAACACAGTAGCTCACATATCGTAAAAGTTATGTAAAATTATCAGATGTAGCAAAGGTTTATGTGAGCTCATTATCTTGTTGCCCAGCCAGTCCAAGTCAGTTTCCTACAGCTTGGTCTCAAGCACTCTTCCTCAGTATCTGACCTAAGCCCTGCAACCAGCCCAGAAAATGGCATATAACACATGCCAGGCCACCCTAGAAAGTCAGCAAAACAGAAAATGTGCATTAGCATAAATGAATGCTGTCAGTGTTAGAATCTCCTCCCCCACTCAAGCACATGAACAATGGATGCAGTTTGATTTCTTGTACAGATACCCCCACAGTGCTGTCAGTTACTCGCTGGATTTTATGAAGCTGCCCATAGGCTGTCTACCCAGTAGTCCCAAGGCATTTGCTATGAAAAAGCATAAATTGATTGCAGAACAGAAATTTACCATTCAGTGTTGCAACCACATGTTGTGAGTCCCTTTCCTGCCTTTTTGGCCGTACATAAGGGTCTTTCTCACCTGCATTTGGCCAGGGCCATCACCATCTTACTTCAAAAGTAAAGAATGCAGAAATCTTCAAATCTGATCTGTGATTTCCAGTTTTTTTCTTTTCTTGTTAATATTAATTTAGTCAGTTTACAAGTGGTTGCATTAAATGAAAAATATTTTTATGATCACGTGTTTGTACCACTATTTATATCGAATATATCCTTACAACTTTTATAGTTTACAGGTTGTTATGGTATAACATTTCTATTATATTATTCTTTTGTGTACTGTTTGAGCATTGCATGTTTTCTTCCATTTTTGTTTTTGCATTTCATTATTTGTAACCAGCTGTAGCTGAAAAAGGGCAACATGGTCTAGGCTGCCTACCCAAATACTCAAAAGACAAACAAGGACTCAAACAAATAAATAAATATAGTTAGATGGATGTATTTCAGAATTAGTGACTTCAGTCATTATCTGCCTTTCTCTAATGAGTGCAGCTATTTCCCTTCCTGAGGTCGACCCTAAAGCTGACCATACCTTAAAGCACAAAATACAGAAAGGTCATAGAAGTTTGCAGTGTAACCAAGGCTGCCAACAAACTTGATTTCACTGATTCTTTGTAATTATGAAACCTTCATATCACTGGCCTCCAGCTCTTATGTCCAATCTACCCTAAGTTATTAATATCCTGCTTATTCTGTATCTACTTCCTATATCTGACCTGTCCATGTCTTCCAACTCATGCTGAATGGCAGTTAGCTACATTCTAGAATAAGCAATACTCCAATGTTTTTCCAACAGATCTTCCAGAAATTCCAAAATTTGCCCTCAAATAATACACCAAGACTGCTATAATCAAAGAATCTATGCTCATGGAAAGCTTTGCTGGTCTTAAATAACTGCCTTCAGTTTCTTACAGAGGCAATTTACATTCTCAGTGCAACAAGAGGTTCAGGCCTTACAATGTAATCTAAGCAGTTTTTTCTTTCCGTTAGAAAGTTTATTTATATCTATTAACCACAACAGGAATGTGTTATTGAATTTGCTGTTGTATTTGGCCCTGGTGAGGACAAGCCTATCAATATAGTGATCTAAATGAGTATAAAGATCCTTAACATAGATGGCAACATATCTCAATTCCAATTTAGGATTAGCATAGGATAATTTAGAGATTTTGTCATAAAGTTGTAAAATATTAGCTTTTTTGAAGTCTCAACAGTTAGGAAGTGTTGTCAGTGGTAGCTGATGACTTCAAATCAAAGGGGGGCTGCAGGAGACAGCTGAATGGGTGGGGCCAATGGGAAGGGTTGTGGCCAATTAGAAAGAGGTGGAGCTATGCTCAAAACTACAAAAAAATGGGCCTTTAATTAAATATGCTGCCCTGGATGCCAAACCATCATTATGAGTGTCCAATCAAGACAAAATAAAGTGCAGAAGAAAAAAATATTTCAATACATTGGCTACATGACAGCTTACTTAATATCTAGATGGACACAAAAAGGTTGTGAGGCAAGAAAAAATAAATTACTTTTAAATACATTACTGGAATGCCAGTCAAAATCAAATATAAAAAAACAAGCAGCACTCAACTCAAACCACTTCTCCTTGCACTGCAGTTCTAATTATAATTTGTATTCAGCTTTATAAAAGTACCAAGTAGCAATCTCTGTGATACCCCCACTAGTAAAAATGATTCTTATCCAAAATAGACCTGCTGCATGACAATGACTATTTACTTGTTTCATGGGCAAAACATGATCAAAGTAAATAAATGAACAGCAAACAAGAAACAAGCTCAAGATAAATTGCTTAAAGGATTACTGCACACGTTATGGACCACACATGATAGATTGGAATTCTGTTTAGTTTACAGGTAAAGCCTGCAAAGATGACTGCAAGTCTCCAATAAATGTAATGAACTTCTGAAAATACTGTAATCCTGTTCTTTATTAAAAATACTGTCATATGCATTTCAATACCTAAGGCTTATATGTTATCTAGTTATGTAAATATTCTCTGCATGGCAACAACAAAATGGCTTTCAATGTTGGTAATTCTTTAACAGTATGCTTATTAAAGCTTACTTGCATCTTACAATTTCAGACAAGCTTGCCTGATGGTCATTAAAGCATTGCTAATTAATTACAGAGCAACAGGCACTGCAATGACATGCACTTTCTGAATAATAAGAAGCATAAATCAACAGTGTAAAATATGACAGAAAACCAGAACATCCTGCAAAATCAAGGACAGATGAAAAGCCACTGTTGTACTTGTGTCTATCTTGGATGGGGGGAATACTCTGCACACTTACACTGCATTACTGCTCCTTGCCTTGCTTGGACACATCCAGTGTCACTGCATGGGGGAGTGGGGTGCAACAAGTATGTCACAATTTGAAATGTCTCTGGCTGATGGTGATGGCCCTGACATATTTGTCATATCTTTCAACCTTGGAGTAAGAAATCTGGACAAAGCCATAAATAGAAGTGGGACAAACACCCAAAAATAAGAACACTTTTTAAATATTGCTCTTATAAACTTTGAAAGATATTAAAATAGTAGGTATTGCATTAGTATGACTTTTCTGAAGGGTATGAAATCTGAAACTCAAATGTCTGTCATTATTTTCTAACTTCAATCTTTAATGATTTGCCACTAATTTGCCAGAAAACCACAATTTTATGAAAAATCGACCAAAAATGTAATGCAAAAATATAAAATAGCCACACAATACAGCTGGGAACCAGTCAAAGAAGGGACATTTTTTTAATAATAGTACTGTTAAGTTGAGCAACTAACAAAATAAAATAATCTACATGCATTTCTGAAATAAAAGTAATCTATAATTCTGATCATTGCAATTATTTATTAATTGTAAACCATCCACGTTTTCTTCCAAAATTGCCATTTTACAGTAGAATTATTAGGAGGACAGCAACATTTTGGGCCAAAATCGTGGACAGTTGAGAGGTTTGGATAAACCTAATTCTATAAAGCAATTTATTTGCACATACCTCTCAACCTCTTAATGCAGAACATCTGGACCAGGCCAAATATATTGGGGGACCATAGAAACAGTACTAAAAATTGCTCTTGAATAAACTTAGACAGTTGATAGAATAACAGGTCTTGCACCTTCCTGGTTGTATTACATTATATTCCTTGTATAATAAAGTACAGTTGTTAGAGGGCATTTCAAATGTATTGTTTTGAACATTTTTCCAGTAAACAATAAAACAAAATGCATGCACCAATAATGACAAAACTGCCCAATTCAGAACATTTCCATCATAAAAGTCTACTCAAACTTTTACAATCCACCGGTATCAGTAAATATGCACAATCTCTGCAGAAGTAAAAGTCATGTAAATAATTCCACATTAAAGAGATATGTAACTAATGAAGACGTTGCTGCTAGCAAACAACTTTATATTTCATTGTTTCATCTACAAATAAAGTGCCTGTTGCCCTTGAGGAATAAATTGCCTATGTTGTATTAAAAATGATAAGCTAGTAATATTGTAATAGGGAATGGATGGCGAACTGATAGGTTCATAGTTACTAGGTATCTCCACCAAATAGGACATTCTCAACACTGCAGCATCCACCCCCTTTAAAAGTACAACACAGTAAGGTATTATCAATGCATTTACATACTCTGGGAGTAAAACCCACAGCCTCCTGCATCAAAAGCAAGCACACTATCTGTTGTGCTATTAACAATACAGACAGACTCACCATAAGCAGTACTAAGCTTCTGTTCCCCCGAAGTTCTCAACTCCTTTTAAAATCCACTCAACACTCAAATGTATCTCTCAATTTTGTAGCACAAGAAATCTGGAAAAAGAAAAAAATTATTGGGGGACAAAAGCCCAAAAACCAGGGGCACATTTTAAACATTGCTTGTATAATCTTGGAAAGTTGCTGGAATAAAATGCTGTGTTACCACCATGCATTTCACTGCCAAGTCTTGAACTTAGGACCCTGTGCACTGCAGTCAGAGCAATATACCAATATGCAAAATCAGCTGTTTCTTGCAAGACAGGAAGACTAAAACTTAAATGGCTATCATTTAGTGAATTCAGGTCTCGCCATAACTCTCAACCTCTTAGCACAAAACACCTGGACATACCAATAATGGGGGAATACAGCCCCCAAACATATTCAGTGAATTTAGTTCTCACCATAGTTCTCAATTTGTTAGCACAAAAAACCTGGACAAAGCCAATAATGGTGAATACAGTCCCAAAAATAAAGACAAATTTCAAATATTGACCTTATAAATTTAGAAAATTGCTGGTGTAAAGGGTTTTGTGTTACCTTGTACATTCTGAAGGCAATGAAGTCTGAAATTCAAGTGCCTGTCATTATTTAGTGAATTCAAAATCCAGAAAACCACAGATTTCATGAGGAACAGAACAGAACAAAAATATGAGGCAAGCATTAGGGTTTGAGACCATGATAAGTTCCTGGCATTTGAGCCTGAGTCATTCTCTCTAGCCACCAGGTATATTTAACTGGGGCATTTCACACACACACACACACACACACACACACACACACACACACACACACACACACACACACACACACACACATACACATACCTGAGTTTGGAGTCTGTCTGAAATCCCTCTTCCGAAATACAAAAGTCACCTATCCCTCTTCCTGCTGCAACTTCAAAGACCCAGCCCCATTGAAAAGTCTGCTATCCTGCAGATGTTGCAGTCCTGTGACAGCAGTTATAGTTATCCAGCCTGCACAGACAATGCAGTCTGATCCCCTTCCAGTCTATGGCGTTGTGACCACATAGACCTCTGAGGCATCTGTAGTCTGATGCCTTCTTTTCTATCTGGACTAGTTAAACTGCAGTCTGGATTCCTGTAAGCATGCATGGCAGTTCGGAAGCACCACATGTGCGGAGTTCCGGGACTCACTAATTTTTTTTGTTTTGTTTTTCTTTTCTTTTTACAGCTGTGAGGGGCTGCAGTCCTACAGTCCAATACCATGAGCCACCACTGAGTGTTGTTAACCATGAGAGAGGATGTTCTGAGGGTAAAGGTAACCAATTAATGGTCAGACTTAACAAGTGACGGACCAAACATGTGTACTGGGCAGGTAATTGCAGAGTTTGTGAGAACTATGCCCATTTTATTTCTGCCTCTTGAGAGGTTGCAAACAGTTTGATTCAGGGAATTCTCATTTATCCAAAGATGCACTGTGCATACCCAATGATAAAAGTATTAAGTAGTCCAGTCTATGGAGAGGTAGCTGAAGTCCCTGAGGATTAGAGAGCCATCTCTAATAGGATTTTTTTCAAGGAATGCCAGGAACTTATCATGGTCATGTGGGGCCACAGAAGGAGACTGATAAGGTATAAGCTGAAGTTCTGACTTACCTAGTGTAAGATGGAGTGCAATGAGCTCATGGGGGGTGTCACTGGGTTTCATTTTGATAAGGATGAAATCCAAGATGACAACAGAGACACACTCTTCATTTCCACTGGGCTTGAAGATGTGATAGGCATATAATCCAGGCACAATTGCATTTGAACCATGTCTCACTTACTAAAAAAACATTGACTCATTCTAGATGCAGAAGTGCCTATAGATTGAGAATTGTTATTTGGACTCATGGCACTGGGAAGGGCTACTCTGGTGTTATCTAATTCATGATTTGATTTGATTTGTTGGTTAGGCCAGGATGTTCATTAGGTAAACTCTGCCTTAAGTCTGTCTTGTATACTGCTTACATAAGGGATAGTCACAGATAACCAGAATAAAGGTAGCAGTGGTACTGAGAAGCACAGATGTGGCACAGGAATAGAGTAATTATAAATGTTTTTTAAAATATATTTCTTGTATGGAGCAGAGATAGTTTGCTATTCACTGATGATCTGTTGACTGACACCTGACTTATCAACAGGTGCTCTGCATATGACTGAGGTATCCAGGGTCTGCAAGAACCAAAAAAAGGAAGTATAGGATACATTAAACTAGAAGGGCTCAGCTCTTCAGAACATTAGTGCAACAAATAGCACAGTTTACCAATAACCCATTCATATTGTCCTAGAAGATGTGAGCAGAGCTGTAAACTACAATATATCAGAAGAACACAGGTCCCAACAAAAATAAAACACAACTTGCTAAATAGCCCAGGTATGAAATTCTCCTGGAATGAAATGGAGTTTTAGGATACAGTACACCAGAGGAAATGACTTTCCAGAAGGAAAATATAAAGTGCTCTACAATTTAACTGTGGCCCATCAATAAGACCTCTACTAGATGGTACCACTTGAAATGTCAGGACCTAATGGAGTTAGTACCAAAATGTGGAGAGTGAATGGCTGAAAGAACATGCTAACATATATTAAGTCCAAGATGCAATTGCTTGGAATATTCCATTTTCTCCAAGGTACGGCAACATCGGTATTGTTATATATAAATTTGGAGTGTATGGTGGGGTTGCTTCCCCCTCAAAAAGAAGTTTTAAGGAGAAGAGAGATTTTTTGACATTCACTCTTCACCAAGTTTTCTGTCTTTTTTTGCGGCTTTTCTGCACTTAGCATTTTGAGTGTCGACATTTCAAAAGGGAGCACTACTAGATCTGATCAGCATTCTTTACCCTCTCTCATCTGTTAACAATGTGCTTCAAGTACAAATATATATCCCATTAACATTTGCTGGGTGAACTATGAATTCTGTTGCATTTGTTTATTGGCAGAATGTTTTAATACAAATGCAATACGACATCAATGACAACATAGTGCAGTTAAACATAGTCTTAAAAAGTTTGTAGTGACATTCCTGTAATCAGTTCAGTGTAGCCATGAAAAGATTGTTTATACTTCTGTAACACTATACACTGTATTGTGATGCATAATTGTTTCCTCAGAAATGTTTGAGTAACTGTTTGCTGCAAGTATCTATATTGTTTGCCTCAAAAAGAGATTGTTCGTATTTCCAGTGGACTGTATTGTCTAGTTTGAAATGTAGCCCCCAGCCTAAGAATAGTGGTCAACAAGTATTAATATTCAGATATTCAGCTCTGTTGGCATATTCAGTGTGTTACTGCCTAGCCAACAATACAAAAACAGAGCAAGAAAGGCAAAAAGTTGCTTTACTTGGTCAGACTAAAATTATTTTTTTCCACATTTAATTGTAACATATTCCACTGTTCCAAAAAGATGCAGTCAGCCTGAAAGCACAAGGGAATTTTCAGTTTTATAATGAAACGACTTTTTTGAAACAGTCACTAAGGTCATTGATGAGGGTAAGGCAGTTCACACAGCCTACCTTGACCTAGCAAAAGCGTTCGACACAATACCCCACTCGGGCATCATAGAAAAGCTCACCAGCTTAGATGTAAACCCATATGTCACAAGATGGGTTGCAAACTGGCTCAAGGACATAACACACAGGGTTAGAGTTGCTGGTGCCATGTCAGACTCTAAGCCGGTCATGAGCGGTGTCCCACAGGGCTCAGTCCTGGGCCCCTCTTGTTCGGCATTTATTTTTCTGAAGTGCAGGCAAACATAGGGGATTGTGGTTGACAAAATTTGCAGATGACTGCAAACTGGGCACCATAATTGACACTCCATCAGACACAGACATCCTCCAGAAAGGTCTCATAGAAATGGATAACTTGTGCCAGAGCCATGGCCTTAAGCTAAATGCCAAAAATGTATAGTCATACCCTTTGGGAAAAACAAGGTAACCCCTAATTACCACATAGGTGGTAATCCATTAAACACGGAAGAAGTTATCAGGGACCTGGGGACCCAAGTTGACAGTAACCTCTTTTGACACTCACATTGCCAAAGTGGTTAGGAAGACCTTCTACATTGCCCACCTGATCATGAAGGATTCACATCCAGATCAGGAGAGGTCATTGTATCCCTGTACTCTTCACTTATCAGACCAATGATTGAGTACAACGCCCCATTCGGAATGTACCTTACCCGACACCTGCAGCAGTTGGAAAGACCCCAAAAGTTCCTCACCAAAAGGATAAAGGGGCTCAAACATATGTCATAATGCCCGACTGAAGAAACTCCAGCTTTATTCAGTGCATACCGTCTGCTCAGAGGTGATCTGTGCCTGACATACAAGGCCATGTCCAACCGAATTAATGGACATGCTCCACCTCAAAAATCCAAATCCACCAGAGCCACGAGAGCAAGAGACTTAAACCTCAACACGGATATAAATAGGGCGTGCTGGAGGGACAGATTCATCACCCAGAGACTCCCTACACTATGGAACAGAATCCCAGTCCATGTGAGGCAGAGCCCCTCAGTGACTCTGTTCAAGAGAAATCTTGACGAGTGGATGGGAGATCGTAGGTTTACCCCGGGAATCATCTCTGTATCACTGCTGGACAGAGGCACAGCAAATTAATGGGTATAGTATTCTCATCCTAAGGGGTGGTGAAAGCCACACACACTCTGGCTAGGCTTATAAATGCCCTAGGGCAGATAGCCTAGTATGAACCTATGAACCTATGAACCTATGAAAGATTGTAATGTGATCCGACACATCTTAAGTACTAGCTCTTAAAAAACAGAGAACTGATCATTGCAGACAAAGTAATAGAACAGCTCAAAATAAATCCCCACCCCCTGGAGTTATGTGTACTAACTCCACAGAACAGAGAGAGAATACTCCTCTAAGCAGTACATGGTCATCTCAAACAAACACTTGTGCTCCTTTAATATGAGAGAACAAGCAATGTCTGAGGTTTCAGGCATTAAGAACACACCCACACAGAAGCCAGGATCTGCACCTCATTAAAAGGGTGTTGATAGATGAGCTACAACAAGCCTTTAAATGAGTGGGCCTGGCTGGAGTGGGTAGGTATACATCAGGTGGAATAAGCTGTGAGCATTGTTATACTGATAAAACATACTCATCCTACCTAAATGCACATAGTAGCTGTCTTGCACAATAACAAAAAAAAACAAAAAAAACCCCCATAAAATACCCTCTCCTCCACTCTAAAAATTAACCACAACTGCATTTGCACTTGAAGGCAATAACCTCCCCACCTTCTACCCATGTATGACAACAGTTCAATGTTGTGTGAGCAAACAATAGAAAAACTGGTAATGGATGCAACAAATATTCAAATGCACAGAAAACTTCCACTTTTCATTTTAGTAAAAATTCATGCATCTACTTCTGTAGTATTAATCTTCTTATCAGATGCACATTGGCAATTGATGCAAGTGTATCTGACTGGTACCTAAGTTGGCACATCAGTGTTCTTTGTATCATGCGGCTGGCTGTTAAGCCTATTCAGTACATTCAGAGCATCACATTACCTCTTTGGCTCCTTCCAGTTAACTTTGCAGGGTCCAGAGAGGAATTATAGTTTGCATTCCCTGCTGTGGCCTTGCAAATGTCTGCAGAGGGTGACACATGCACATACTACCCATGACTTGATTTCTCATACTACTTCTGCAAGTGTGTAATAAAAAAGAATAACTGTTTCTACTAACAAAATTCTGCATTGCTTTCAGCTTTGCTGCTGTTATGTTGGCCACTTTTGGAAAGGTCAAAAACAATTAAAAGTTGTACGTCTTGCCCAAAAATTTGCTTCACCTATCAAGCCTCTCATCCTCTTAGCACAAGAAATCCAGATAAATCTAAAATAATGGGGTGAAAGATACCAAAAAATAGGAACATGTTTTAAATATTGCTCTTGCAAACTTAAAAAGTTGCTAGAATAACAGGAGTTGTGTTAGCATGCATTTTCTGAAGGATATAAAGCCTGAAACTCAAATATATGTCATTATTTAATGATTTCAATCTTCGGTGATTTACAAGTAAACTACAAATTTTATGAGGAGACCAAAAATATGAAGCAAAAATCTGGACATTCTGCAAAAATCTGGACAGCTGAGAGGTATGATATATATCTTTACTATATTTTATTATTATTAAATAATTATTTGTTATAAGTTTTAATGTGAAAAACATTATACATTTGTTCAAAATATTTATTTATTTATTTTTTATGTAAAATAATTCCTCCCCTAATGTTTCAAAGTTGCTGTAGTATATGTAAATGGTGTTGGTGAAAGCATTTTACATCCAAAATATATCTTTTAAAAAATATATATCTAGATATTTGTTCTATTTTTTGGTCCCTTATTGTTAAAATATGTGATTTCTTATAAGTCATTGGGGACTGAAGTCATTAAATAATGACACACATTTGACTTTCAGACTTTATTTTCTTCAGAAAATTCATTTTAACACAAATCCTGTTATTTAACTTACTTCGTGATTTTTATAAGAACGAAAATCTGTTCTTATTTTTTCAGCCTTTGTTTCCCCTTTATTTCAGGCTTTATCCAGATTTCTTGACCAAAAAGGTCAAGAGGTAAGCAAACCTCTTATCTGCTACTGCCACTAGTCCAACAATCTCATTGTCTCTCCCTCTCTTTCTCACATACACACACACACACACACACACACACACACACACACACACACACACACACACACACACACACACACACACATTTCAGAAAATGCATGCTAACACAAGCAACTTTGTGATTTTTTTATCAGGAATGTATTCCTGTTTTGAGCCTTTGTTCCCTCTTTCTTCTAAGGTTTGTCCAGTTAACTTGATCTAAAAGGTGAGAGGTACATAGACCTCCTCAATGCTGCTGCTGCCATGGAGGTTGATTATGTTCACTTTTCACTATCTCTCATTCACACACGCACACACACACACACACACACACACACACACACACATACACACACACACACACACACACACACACACACACACACACACACACACACACACACACACACACACACACACACACACACACACACACACACACACACACACACACACACACACACACACACACACACACACACTTTCTGTTGTATTTAGTTTTTACACTCACTAACTTCCGCAGTGGTGCGGTGGTAGCATTGTTGCCTCACAGCAACAGGTTCTTCTGTTTGATTCTCAGCTTGGGTTGGGAGTGCCTTCTGTGTGGAGTCTGCATGTCCTCCCCACGGTTGAGTGGGTGTTTGAAAGATATGTGTTGAATGGGTGTGCCTTTGTTGAAGTTGGGCATCAGGCTGGCAACTCGACACCTTAAAAAAAAAAAAAACAACTGCCAATCATTACCGGACCAGAGTTCTGCTGTGGCGACCCCTAACCGGGAAAATCCGAAAGAACAACAACAACTCACTAAACAGCAAAAGTGCTGCTTAGCAAGTAAAAAATAATGGTGGCGGTTAGGTTGTTTCAGTACAAGCTCCACGGCAGATTGATATGCTTCTGTGAATCATTGGACTCATTTTTAGCAGGCATTTCTTGTATGTTAACACCCTGCAGGTGAATGTTCATTCTCCAGTCAGGATACGAGCTGTGGATCACCCATTCTCTAACTACAAATAATGTTTGATAAAGAATGGAAACCTTTTTTAAGTGTTGGAAAACTTAAAGTCAGTTAATTTTCACTAATGAAGAGTTATTTTATGTGTCCAGTTTTTGAATTGTTTTGAAGTAAGAAAGGATGAAGAGTCTGTTATCACAAATACTGAACTGTTTGCTGCAAATATTGCAGATGACTAAATGATGCCTTCAGAAGATGTTATTTAAATTTAATTTCTACATCTATTGAAATCCTGGTTGTATACACTTTAGACATTTGTAATAGTGGCACTTTGAAGGAAAATTATTTTGTATATGGTAAATCCCTTGGTCCAGTCATGATTATTTTTACTAGATGCCAATACACTATGGTCTACTCTCTCCTAAGTAAATGCATGTGCTTTCAGTATACTACTCTGAGCAATCTCTTTCCTAAGGCACCTCTCATCAGACTAGATAAAAATCAGTATAAGCTAAAGTAGTCTGAAAAACACACAAAAAAACATATAAAACATAGTGGCTTAAATTGCTGAGTCTGTTTGGTTCATACATATCAACTGTCCAGATTTTCACAGAATGTCCAAATTTTGCCTCATATTTTTGTTCCACTACTCATAAAAATTGTGATTTTCTGGATTTTTGTGGCAAATCAGTGAGGATTGAATTCACTAAATAATGACAGAGATTTGATGTGCACTAGGCTAATGGCCCTGGAGCCTTTACAAGCCTAGCTCATAGAAGTGCCCTGGCATTGTGCCACCCAACATCAGTTCCCAGTGCCTCTATCAAGTAGAGCCACTGGAGTGATCCCCGGGGTGAACTTTCTATTTCTCATCCACTCATCAGGATTTCTCTTGAAGAGGGCCAGTGATATGTATGGTAAGTCTGTTCCAGAGCATGGGCAGTCGCTGGGTTATGAACCTGTCCCTCCAGCATGTTCTGTTGATTGTGGTAATGAGATTGAGGTCTCTGGAGTGTGTGGTGTGGAGGAATTGGGATTTCTTTAGATGTAGCAGTCCTAACAGACCTGGGTCAGAGATGGCTTTGTAAGTCAAGCAGAGATCACCGCTTAGTAGACGATATGAGACAGAGAATAGCTGGAGTTCTTTTTAGTCTGTCCATGCAGGATATGTGTTTAAGGCCTAAGATCCTCTTCATAAGGTACTTTTGTGGCCTCTCCAGCTGATGCAGGTGTCTAGTGAGGTGCATGGCAAATGCAACATTATACTCTATGATTGGTCTAATGAAGGAAGAGTACAGAGAAATGATGTCCTCTTTCTCCCTGGATGCAAAACCCTTGGTAATGAGATGTGCCACATAGAAGGACTTTCTGACCACAGTGGCAATGTGGTGGTCGAAGGAGAGGTTGCTATCAACCTATGTCCCTAGATCTCTTATAACTCCTTCATTGTTCAGTGGGCTCCCACCGATATGGTAATTAGCGGGAACTAAGCTTTTCCCAAAGGGATGATGATGCATTTTTTGGCATTAAGCTTAAAGCCATGGCTTTGACACCAGTCAGTGGTCTCAGTGAGACCTTTCTGTAGGATGTCTACATCACTTGGGGAGTTAATAATGGCTCCCAGCTTGCAGTCATCTGCACACTTGGTCAGCCAGAGTCCCTCAGTGTTGGCCTGGACTTCTGAGAAGTAGATGCCAGACAGGAGAGGACCCAGGACTGATCCCTATGGGACTCCACTCATGACTGGTCAGCAGCCTGACTTGGAGTCCGCTATGTTCACACTGTGGGTTCTATCTGTGAGCCAATTTGCAACCCACCTAATGATATAGGGATTGATGCCTAGTTTGGTGAGTTTATCATTAATTCCTGAGTGAGGAATGGTTTCAAAGGCCTTGGCCAGATCAAGGTAGGCTGTATGAACTGCTTTACCCTCATCCACAGCTCTGGTGACTGACTCAAAGAAGTCAACCAGGTTGAGCAGGCATGATGTACCTTTCACAAAACCAAATTCGTGGGATCTAGAGTTTGGAGATTCTCTATATCTTTGTTAATTAAGTCCATGATGATGTGCTCCATAGCCTTACCTATCAGACTCATCAGGCTAATGGGGCATTAATTTCCAGGATCTGTAGTCACTCCTCCTTTATGGAGAGGGATGACTGTAGCAGTGCGCCATTCAGTAGGGCCAATACCTGAGGTGAGGCTATGATTGAACAGGGCACACAGATATGCTGCCAGTTCACTTTGTAATTCATGTAGAACACAACCAGGGATATTGTCAGGTCCCATGAAAGCTGTATTCTTGGCCTTGGACAATGCAGCTTTAACCTGTGCTGCAGTAATGCTGGGTGCCTGGCATTCTTCCAGTATTGAGATTGGTCCTTTAGGGGGGGAGAGAGGGGTAAAGTTGCCACTGAATCTGTCAGCCAGTATGCTGGCAATATCTGTTGGCTCAGTATAGGAGGTAACAATGTGCAGTAACTCAGAGCAAATCTGGGTATTGCAGTGGATATTTTTGATATAACTATAGAAGGCTTTGTAGTTGTTTTTAGTGTCTGCTGCAATTCTGCCTTCATAGCTGGCTTTGGAGGTTTTGATGAGGGATCACAACTTCATATCCTTCATAAAATGCATAGTAACACACAACCTTTTATTCATGCAGCTTTCTAACTTTATAAGACTAATATTTAAAATATGTCCCTATTTTGGGGCTTTGCTCCCCCCACCATTATTTTTGGCTTTGTCCAGATTTCTTGTGCTAAGCAGCTGAATGCTATGGTTTGATTCCAAGACCAAGTCTGTGGAAGTGGTGAAGAAGACAGATTTTTTTAAATGTCAGTAATAACTGCAAAATCCACTGCTGACTACATGGCAGCTGTTAATGTGGAAGATTAACAATCTCATGACATGGAGTACTTCAGGATGCCTAAAACACAGAAGGATTCTGCAGAAATAATTTTAGCTGAAATTCAAAAGTCAATAGTAAACTAGTAGAAACAAAGTTTTGATCAAGAATTATGATGTAATGCTATCCATACAACAAAAAAAATAAAATGTTGAAAGAGTAGTATACAGATAAGGAAGCCAGAATGTAGTTATTAGGGGTATGACAAATGGTCCCGGAATCTAGGGCTTGTAGGAGAAATGTATTACTGGTGTCATGAAAAAGCCAGAAGCACTGGATTCTGGATTGATTAAGGTTTATAAGAAAATATCTCTTACTGGTCTGGGCTGACTTAAACACAGATAAACACATAAAACTTTTATGCTGCACTCAGTTACAACAGAAAGAGAACTAAGACATATCCAAGGGAGGTTTGAGTTATATGTTTTGAAGGAATACATTTTCTTGTTGCTTTGGTAAGCCAGAGAAAAAACTGTAAAGCAGGAGTTAACACAGTTACCATACATATGAAATGGGCTTAGTCCTCAGCTATAAAAAAAGAGTGCAGTGGGAAAGAAACTGAAATTCAGTTTACTGTATTCTGCATTCTTCAGAAATTACAGATGATAAAACCTTCATGCATACTCAAGCGGCATTGGATTGTATATGGGATTGTGCTGCAGGAGGGAGCACCCTGAAGACTCTAAATGTAGAAACAGAAGCTGCCTCCACAGGAGATGAAACCCCTGAAAAGTCAAAGAAGCAATTAACTGGGCTGGAGGAGCAGTTCCCTATCTTTAAGTGAAGGCTGTAACCACAGGAGAGGCCTGTTCTGGTCACCAGAAAAGAGCTCCAGTGATTCATGAACTGAATGGACAGTCTCATTCCTTTAATGGATGTTTGTTAGATGAGGTGGGAACTGAGTAGGATCTAGGATAAGTTGTGCATGTGTAGTATGTGATCTTAGATATGGTCAACCTTCTTTTCCATTTTTCCTAGCAGAAAGTTCTTTGTTAGTGTTTCTCTATTTTCTTGGGTTATTTTTAGGAAATATTAGGAATTTTATGAATAAATAAAGTTTATAACTTTTAAGTTTATAACTTTTAAAACTGTGATGTTTGGGGAGGGAGGTGTCACTTTTGCTGATGCTTCCATTTATTGCTCTGAAATGGCTTACTATAAGATGATTGAAGAGCATTTCACTGAAAGGTCACAATATTTCATAACTTTGACAGAAAAGCATTTGATTGAAAAAACACATGACCAAAACCTCATTTGGCTGATTCGCAAACCAGACAAAAATTCAACCTAACAAAATGCACCATAAAAAAACTCCCCCACCCCCCTTAATTAAATTCACTAACTCCATGCTTATACCACCATGGACAAAAGAAAAAGAAACATAATGCACAGTGGATCAGTGTTGGCACATAAACATCTATACATTTGGAGGTGTGACAAGACAGGGACACTGCCCATCTACACATACTCTTCCAAGTTTCCTTCCCTAGCAAATCATATCCTCATAAATGACATCAACACTACTGCATATACACTTTTACACATTTCTGTCACTTCTGATTCTGTGAAATGAATCTCACTCAAATAGGTTTTGTATGATGCAAGTTTTCAGTCAAGTGCTTTTTGGTCAAATATTTTCAACCATGTGATTTCAGTCAAATGAATTTCAGTCATATTAGAGTAAACCCTCTGAAACATGTCAAGAAATCTCTTCATACAATCAGAAAACAGTAGATTTAAACATATCACTGAAAAAGGAAGGGGGTGGTTTTCCCCTTACTTAGAATCACCCTTTATTTTCAAGTTTATTACTGGTATCTAACACTGAACATTAGAGGGGCAGCTGTTTAATTTTCTATATAAGCCATAAATGTATTGAAGATTTTTGTCAGACTGGAAAGACTAAGGAGTTTATAAACATGTCTAGACAGAACGGATTTGTAAGCTAAGAAAACTGACCTGACAAACCTGAGCTTGTGTGCTGCATTAATGAGCAGCTGTAATCAAGTAAATCAACATTCCTGGCTGCTGTGTCTGTTGCAGAAGCTAGAGAAGTCAAAAACTGGATATGTAAACAAATCAAAAATATATATCTGATTAAGTATAGTAGTTGCAAAGAGAATTGTAATTGGAAACATGGCTTGACATCTAGCTGTCATTGTTTTCTACTACATCTCTGAGTAGATCATTTGATCTGTAATGACTTTATATATGTCCAGGTTTGGAAAAGTTGCATAATTTTGGCACTGACAATATTCTATCCTCTTTCTTGCATCCAATGTGTTAAATGTTATACTAATGTAAATGAACAGGGTTGGGGTGTTACCATTTAGGATGTTATGTTTATTATGTTTCGCTTTGTTATGTGGGAAAGGTATGAGTGGAGTTATAATGTGGCTGGTGGTTTGCCTAGTGGTCATGTATGTAACTATGTTAGTAAGACAATAGTCTTATTTACATATTTTATAGCTGATTTTAATACCTTTGCTCGATAACAGTAATTTTTGGGATCAGGGGCCTGTGGGAGAGAGATATTTATTATGGTATAAAAAGGGATGTGACTAGTTCCAGTCAGGGACTAAAAAGGCTTGGAGAGAGGTGGGAATTCTATATAGGGACCATGTTTTTCCTGTGGAATGGTTGAATCCTGGAAGATCTGACATCTTAACACTAATAATAATAATTAAAAATTGCTAACGTATTAACTCAAATGAATAGAGCTACTTGAATTATAAACAGAGTTTCTTGGTACTGGTTCAGGGGATGAGGCTGTTGACGGGCAAAGTTTGGAGGTGGGATGATTTTGATGGATTTTGCCACTGACTAGCTGCTGTCAGTTTGATAACAGTGCAGGTAAATGATCTTCTGTTTGTTGAATATCAGTCACCATTCCTAATATATGTAAATATCCTCACCTTGAAACCAATTACAGTAAGAACAATAATAAACAGATTTTGGGAATATTATGTATGAAATATTTTTACACATTTGGTATTTTTTATTTATTTATTTTTTTGTTGTTCAGACACTTGTTGGGAGATGCTTAGAAAATGCTGTAATAGCCTATCTAAAATGTAGAACATATATTATAAACATGATCATAACAGATATATGGAAGGATGACAGAATGCCAGTGAAATAAGTTAACTTGATGTGTTTGAAGAATGAAGTTGTTTATATAGAATATTACTGGGTTATCAAAAACAGTCAAACTGAAACAGTTATATTAAATGTATTTAGTGAAGTTTTTATAATTAGAACATATATGTAGGTAAAAGAATGCAAGCATTGAATAATTGCGCTAAAGAGACCATATTGATGAAAACACCATCAGAAATTACATAATCCAGGATGGAATAGAGGATCTGCATTGCCTTGTGGGATGAGGAGAAGGGGATTGATTTTTTATTGACAAAGGTATGCACATTAATGGTGAAGGGCAGTGCTGTAGGTCCACATGGAAGGTTTGTGGATTAAAGTGCAATTGCTTGATAGTAAATTCATAATTTTCAGTGAGTTTTACCCAGGGAAGTAACTCAAAAGGAATTTACAAAACTGGTGGTATCAGTGTTAGCCTTTCGTGATAAAATAAGGTTGTTTTGGAAGACAGGAACTCAGTGACTTAGATCAGTGACATGAAAGTAAGCCCAATCATTACTAGGGTGCCAAGGCTGCATCACCGTGTAGAGTGACATATAGCAGAGTTTAGCCTAGGAAATGATTTTTAATTTATTGAAAGGGTTTCTCAGTCATACATTTGTCTATAAGACATATAAGGCCATTCCTAGGCTGGATAGACATTGGGCCGGATTCACGAAGGCTTGCACGGAGTCTAAGAGTAGTGTAAGACTCCATGCAGCCTTCGCGATCCAGGAACAGCCCAAAGTCCGTGTAAGAGACAAGCTAAACGGCTCTTACGGAGTGGCGTGGATAAGCTAATCACCTCACTTGCAGCCGAATAGCATGCAAATGAGGATGATTAGCGATCCAGGAAGCCCAGAACAGCCCGTGTAAGAGCCGTTTTAGCTGCAGAAATGTACTCAGTTGACAACTGAGTACGTTTCCGCAAAAACTGCAATGGAGCCATGTCAGCTCCAAATAAAGGGTGCATATGTGTCAGGCAGCATGCCAATGGCCAAATATGTGGCCACTGGCAAAGTAACCTGATGCAAATATAATAAAAATATAATTTTTTTTTCGGCGATTGCCGATGTTTAAACCCAGCGCAGCCCCGCGCAAACGGGCTGCGCTGTATAAAACATAAAAACGAAGGTTTTAAACCCACAAATATGGGTTTTATGCAATACATGGAATGTCAATGCAGGGACCAGCAGACCAAAACCAACATGGCCACCGTGTAGTGGTTGCTAAGGGGGGAAGCTGAGTCTAAAACATGTAACTAAGCATTAGTAGGCAATCTGATGCAAATGAGTGTTAGGATACTGAATTCCACTGTCACATAGCAAATGAGCACAGTCTGAGTAGTGTAAGAGTTACCGAAGGGGAGGAACAGAGTGCGAGATAGGTGACATCACAGGGGGGAATGGTAGAAAGAAATGCAGTTCATTGGAGGTCAGAGTTACATGACAGATGTCAGACAGATATCATGGAAAGAGGTGTGCCACTAAATAAGCGTGAGAAAGTCAAGAAATGGAAGGTGTACACTGTTGCCTACACCAAAGTTTCTTGCTGGATGTGTATGCGCACGTGTGCGTACCATGAAGCGCGAGTAAGGCAGTGTGCGCGCGTGTAAGGCAGTGTGCGCACGTGTAAGGCAGACTGAGCATGTGGGAGCACGCGTTTTAATCTGAATAAGCAGATTCTGAACTGTGTAAGTATGTGTGCGCACGTGTAAGCCACTGTGAGCGTGTTTCTGCTGGTTTACACATGGCTCCACCCTGAGGAAACAGAAAGGAAAAAGGAAACAGATTTAGTAGGAAGCTAGCAAGGAATACTGCTGGAGCTAGCAGGTGAAAACAATTAGATGCAGGCAAGTACACAGGCAGAATAGTAGCCCAGCCCAGCACTTAAAACTCTGCAAACAGCAGTGCAGGATGTTTCTCTCAAGAGACAGGAGTTAAGTTATCAGAAGTGAAAACTGAAAAAGCTGAACTCAGAGCAGAAATGTTAGGGGCTGCCATAGCTGTCATAATGAGACATAGGCGACTTGCTGAGGGTGGTGACAATGCAGATGCTGCCAGACAACCCACAGTGAGGAGACGGAGAAGAGTGTACAGGCCCAGGGTCACCTACCATGGGTTACATGAGCTGGAGATAGTAGAGCTATAGAGTGGACAGAGACCTCCTGCAGCAAATAGTGGAGCTGTGCAGGCCACGCCTCACACACAGAACCAACAGAGGGGAACCCATCCCAGTGGAAACCAAGGTATGTGTTGGCCTAAGAATACTAGCAACAGGTACCTTCCAGAGACCAACTGGTGATATGATGGGGATATCACAGGCATCAGCCTCCAGGGTACTGCACCAGTTCCTGGATGCCATGTCAGCACATGTCGGTGATCATGTATATTTCCCCAATGCCCGTGAGGTATTGGCCAGCAATATGCGTCTCTTCCAGCAAATAGCGGAATACCCTGAGGTAGTGGGTGCAATAGACTGCACGCACATACGCATCAAAGCACCAGCCAGTGAGCGGGGTAAGGCATACATCAACCGCAAGGTCTTCCCCTCCATCAACTGCCAGGTCATGTGTGATGCCCAGGGCATAATAATGAATGTGTGTGCTGGCTGTCCTGGGAGCTACCACGATTCCCACATCTGGCATTTGGCGCAGCTGTACCAGACATTTGCCAATGGGGACATCCCGCATGGACACCTAGTGGGGGATGCAGGTTATGCACTGGAGCCGTGGCTGATAACACCCATCAGAAACGCACACACACCTGAACAGGAACGCCATAATGAGGCACACGCACAAACACGTAATGTAATAGAGCGTGTGTTTGGGCTGCTCAAGTCATGGTTCCGGTGTCTGGACACATCTGGTGGAGCCTTGCAGTACACACCAACTACATGTACCCAAATTGTCATGGTATGTGCTATGCTACATAATATGATCTTGTGAAAACAGCTGCAGCAGGACCAGCATAGGGCCGGGCCAAACAGACCCCCACCATTGTCAAGGCCATCACAGGCAGAGCGTGACTCGGAGGAGGAACAACCTGAGCCTGCCCCAGTAGGCAGAAGGAGGCATGCCCAGTATGCCCTGGCCTTGGCAAAGAGGCAACGCATAGCACATACACTGGCTCAGTAGGAACCCTGGGAATGATACCCCTCTGACTCACTCATATAGTAACAGGGATGCCTAACATGACACAACCTGCTCTCAAACATGTACAGGGAAGTGTAATATGCATCCGACAGAGGCAGCCCTGCAGCACCACCTGAGGCATGAATGCTATGTGTTAAGTAATGTAACACCATGTACTATATGCACATCTGAGGACCCTGACTAACATCCTACCCTCACCAAGCATCATGCCACAACATGACAATGAGATGATCAAGTGCAATAATTGACTGAAGTATCGCAGTTAGTCAAAGGGGATCCAATGTGTGCCAGTCAGGGATGACATGCTGAGCATGACATGATGCACCACCTGCTAGGACTGGTGTGCACCTATCAGTGCAGGCCGTATGGATACTGGCAAAGGCTGTTGTTACCCACAGTGTGCCCTGAATAGGTAAGGCTCAAAACACAAACCTATCTCCATAGGTATCAGAAGGGATAAGAATAAGATAAGGGATAAGTCGAAACAGCAAGATGCATGCAGTCTAAACTTACCCAGTATGGAGAATGTTGATATCTGCGCTGTAACAGAAAACTGAGTCAAGGCTCACAACAGCACCCTAACACTGCCAGGTTACACCTCATACTGTGCTGTACAGCCTCAAAACATGGAACAAGCTACAAAGGAGGGTGACTAGCAAGAATTGTCAAGGATAACCACACCCCATGTTGGTACCACAACAAAAGCAGCATGGACTAGCCATGGTCAAGTAACAGTGGCTAAAACTGCCCCCCAGTTTATAGCCTGCTACAGACTACTGTCCCAACACCAGGAACTGCACCTGGCCTATGCTGGAATACATGAATATATCAAGTCCTCCAAACCACATTATATTGGGTGACTGAAAATACCCAGACATAGACTGGGAGCATTATACTAGCTCCAACAGTGTAGGACAAAAGTTCATAGAATCCATAAACCAAAGGCCCAGGAACAATGTACCACTCCCACAAGAGGGGTAAGCATACTGGATGTGATAATCAGCAACATGGGTACTGGATGGCAAGATGAGAAGTGTATTGCTCACTGGTAAAACCAGACCATAGAGTAATCACACTGGATATACAAATCCTGACCACAGTCCCTGGCCAGAAAACCACAGTGGAAAACATGTGTTAAGCAATATTTGCACTCCTCCAAACTGATGTGGAATCCATTAAAGGTCCTGTGCAGGTGCAAAATATGGGCCACACCTCAGAACCTGTAATACAGCCATTCCATGAACACTGCCAGGAATGCTTGGATTATGCAATCCTAAATTAAAACAAGACACAATGCCATACACGCAGGAATCCGGCATGGTGGACACCAGCCATAACCAAACCATGCAAGATAATGAGGAAGCTACTACATGATAGAGCAAACATAAACAATGAAGTAATCACTGATCAGTAGTATGGCAATAAAATATATCCACACATACAATCCACTAAGGCCAGCCACAACAAGTTGAATCTGTGAATCCTGAGGCAATGTTACACCTGCCCCAAGTACACAGACAACCCCCAACTCCACCCAAGAAATACAAATATGTGTGAGAGATGCAACCATCTATCCAAACTGGAGGCTGAGCTCCCTCAACTCAGTACCCCCAAAACTAGTCAGGAGGAGAAGGTAACCACACACACCACAAACACAGTCCCACATAGACCTATCACAACTGCAAACCAAACACATAAACACAGAAAAACATTCCCGGAGGCACAAATTACAAACACAGCACACCAACAGAGGCCTCTAAAGCAGACACCCTATCAAACAACCTCCAAACATAGTACATGCAACACATAGTACACAAAGCTGGTGTGCCAAACAGTCACAGGCCAGAAGGAGAAACAACATGCCTGATACAGTTGTAATAGGTGACTCCATAGTCAGGCACACTGCTGTCCCACACACCAGACTGAACAAGGGAAATGGTATAGTAAGCTGCCTGTAGGATGCCACAATACGCCACATAACAGAAGTATGCAGATCACTCCAAAGCAAGTAGAAATATGATGCAGTCATAGTCCATGCTGGTGTGAATGACCTGAGATGTACCTCCCTAGACTACATGAAAAGAGACATAGATGAGCTCTCTGATTATGTAGTCCAGGCCGGTATGACACTCACCATTTGCAGCATCCTACCCTTACCAAGAATAATGCCACAGTACAAACACGGAATGATCAGTCATAGCAAGTGGCACACTTACTTTTGTCATTCCAAGGGGATCCAATGTCTGTCTGCTTGGGATGTCATGCTTGACAAGCCACGCAGCTGTTCTTGGGATGGCTTGCACCTGTTACCCCTGGGTGTCTGAATATTGGATAAGGCCTTTGCCACCTCCATAGAGCCTTTTGTAGGCAAGGCTGAAAAGACTGACCCACCACCCTAGAAAACATAAGTGGAAAGAAACATAAGGGAAATGCTGACCAATGCCAGATGTGTAAACCCCAATATGCATGCTCCCAAGGCCATCCCCAGTATGGAGAACATCGATGTCTGTGCAGTGACAGAAACCTGCTGCAAGCCTCCTGACAGCACACCAGCACTACCAGGTTATACCACGTATCATGTGTCATGGCCCCAAAACCTGGAACAAAACATAAAAGGAGGGTGAGTATCCATATTCAGCACAGACACCCATACGTCCAGGTAACTGACAATGCACAAGGCATTGGAGTCCACCCATGTGCAACTAACTGTAGGCAAGACTGCTGTACAGTCTGTAGCATGCTACAGACCACACTCACACACAGGAACCCCACCCAGCCATCCTGAAGACACTGGACAGTATGAATGTCCCACCAAATACCAAACAAGGTACCACAAATTACCACATAGGTGGTAAACCATTATGTATGGAAGGAGTAACCAGGGACCTAGGGACACAAGTGGACAGTAACCTGTTATGTGACACCCACATTGCCAATGTGGCTAGGAAGACTGTCTACATTTGACACCGTATCAGGAATGGATTCACATCTATGTCAACAGAGGTCATTGTGCCCCTATACTGTTCTCTAATCACACCCATAATCTAGTACAATGCCTCATATGGGATGTACCTTACCTGACACCTGCAGCAGTTAGAAAGACCTCAAAGATACCTCACCAAGAGGATAAAGGGTCTCAAATATTTGTCATATGCTGCCTGGCTGTAGACACCCCAGCTGAATGCAGTCACATACTGCCTACACAGAGGCATTGCATGCCTGTTGTAGAAGGCCATGCCCAACACAGGAGTAATGGACATGCTCCACCCCAGAAAACTCAAATCCATCGGAGCTGTGAGAGTGAGAGATGTCAACCTCAACAAATAATGAAATAGGATGTGCTGGTGGGACAGATACATAATCCAGAGGCTCCCCACACCCTGGACCGGAATCCCACTCCATGTTAGGCAGAGCCCCTCACTGACACTCTTCAACAGGAATCTTGCCAAGTTGATGGATGATTGTAGAGTTACACTGGGGGTCTTCACTGTGTCATGTCCAGACAGAGGCACAGCAAAGCAAATCATAAATGGCCATAATATTCACATAGCAAGCGGTGGCAAAAGCCACACACACTCTGGCTAGGCTAACAAATGCCCTAGGGTGGATAGCCTAGTATGAACCTATGAACCTATGAAGATACAAATTGTACAGGACACTAAGGATAATCCCAAGGCTTTCACAACTGATGGTAGGAACCATGTTGGGAATTCACAGATATGCTCTGAATCACACAAATATCACAAACACACACACATATTGCCAACATACATCCTGACAGGTGCAGTGCAACCCCCCCTGAATGCAGAATATCTATCCCAGCAGACTGCTGGCCCCCTGACATTGCAGATGCTGAGGTAACAGCCAACATCTACAAAGCAAAACACACAGCAGCAATATTATGAGATGGTGTCCTGGGCTTAGTGCAACATGGACTCCAAGATGAATGGAATGCCAAACCACACTACTGCTCAATGTCAGCCTTACCACAGAATATGTACCCAAAGAGCAGTGTACAACAACAGTGGTCCTTCTCAACAAAGGTGTTGCCTGAATGGATACTGAAAACTACTACCCCAAAATCCTGAGAAGCTCGGTCTGCACAGCTATGGAAAGGATCAGCATGTACCACAGACATAAAGATATTGGGGACCTACTGACACCGGACCCTACCCAGTGTGGCTTTCTTAAGTGCAGATCCTGCTCCTAAACATGTTTGACTCAATTGAAACAGTCATTAAGGTCATTGATGAGGGCAATGTGGTCCACACAGCGTAGCTGGACCTTGCAAAGGCTTCTATACAATACCCTACGTGTTCATTATAGATAAGCTCACCAGCTTAAATATAAACCCCTATGTCAGTAGAGGGGTTGCAAACCAGACCAAGGACAGAACAGACATGGTCAGACATGCTGCAGCCATGTCAGACTACAAACCAGATATAACTGGCATCCCACAAGGCTTGGTCCTGGGATCTCCCTCGTCTGGTATATATGTCCCATAGGTACAGGCAAACATGGAAGGACTGTGTCCGAACATGTTTGCAGAGGACTACAAACTGCTCACCACATATGATCCACCAGCTGACACAAGCATCCCACAAAAGGGCCACATAGAAATAGACAACTGGTGCCATAGCCATGTCAGCAAGCTAATTGCAGAAACGTGTATAGTCAACCCCGGTGGATATACAGTAAGTGCCCACCAATTACCACATAGGTGTTAAGCTATTATGTAGTTAACATGTAATGAGAGACCTGGGGACACAAGGTGATAGATATCCTGCATTGGACAAACATGTGCTGTAGTGTTTACAGAAACATACCATATACCCACCTAATCATGAAGGTTGTCAGATCTAGATAAGGGGAGGTCATTGTGGCTCTGCAGTCATCCTTCATCAGTGGTACAATTGACTACAATAGCCCCTGTGGGATGTACCTCAGCAGACACCTCCATCAGCCCTAAAGTCCCCAATAGTACCTCACCAGGAGTATCAAAGAGCTAGCACAGATGCTATGTGTTGCTGGTATCAATAAACATGCTGCACCTTGTACAATCTGAATGGCAGTGAGCTATGCACATGAGAGACCTGAACCCCAGCACTGACTTACATAGGACAAGCTGTACTGCATGATCCATAACACAGAAGCCACCCCCACCCATGAGTGAACCCCCAGTACAGGCTACCCATAGAGTCACTTATCAATCTTCCTCAATAGGAATCTTGATGAGTGGATGGGAGATGGTAGCTTTATCCTGGGTATCACTGTCATGTCACAGGTAGATAGAGGCACAGTATACTAACCATGACATATGTCATGGCAAACTCCACTTACAATGTGTGTTGAAGGACAAATACACTCTCCAACTAGCATTAGACATGGACTAGGGCACATCGCTAGTGTTTGCAAATGTACACCTATGTTGTGGAATACACTACCAATGTTGGACAAGCCTGGTTTAAGTAGTTCATATCTGAACAGAATGCAACATGGTCAGATGTACACAACTGGCCCCTAACCAGGCTGTTGTGCCCACTATCGAAATGTAAAGCAGTGATAGCACTAAAGCCCAGGATACTGTCCACCACAGTCAAAGTACTACCAGTACACTATACAGTACTACAGTGTTAGGTCAGTGTGAAAGGATGTTGACAACTGTATGCAAAGTATCCCATGCAAACACTGCAGGCACAGTATAATCCTGTTGTGTTCACACACAAAGCAGTTGTACAGTAACTACACAACATGACACACAACACACAACCATAAGCGGGTGATATTTGTTGAAGTTCACACTCATCCACAAATGTGGTGGGCTGCAGAGTCCAACATATGGAATGCTCACACTGGGCATGCTCACACACTTTGATAAATGAGACATATGTCAGACAACATGCCATGGGAAGGCTGAACTGGGCATGCTCACACACTTAGGCCAAATCTCAGTTTAGCAGTTGGACACACATATCTGGTATTTTTATGTGTTATTCCAGGAACCAACCACATTACAGCAGTCTGCCCAGTGCACACAGTTAAATGACTACAGAGACATATGTGATATAGTGGATCCCTCCCATATGCAAACATCTTCCACAGATGCACAAGTTGTTCATACAAACAGGGAATGCTATGGCAATAAAGATGTGCAAACAGTCTATCAGCAACAAATAATGTGCATTTGACAATTAAACATATGGGTGTAGAGGTCAACACTAGGCTGTTTGCCCTAGGGAATGACAGTTTAGCCAGAGTGTGCTTGGTGTCTGCCTCCCCACAGGATGCACATTCCCCTTTCTAAACACCGATGATGTCAGCACCCTATAAGTACAGCAGGAGAAAAACAACTTCCCAGTAATGCGAATAGCACGCCCCAGTAATGCGAATAGCACGCTCCACTAATGTGTCTGTCACAAGTGTCATAACATAGTTAGGTAGGGGTTTGAATCCTGCAAATGCTCTGTGTGAGAAGGATTGGTGTGTGTGTAAGTCTGTGGAAGAGAAATGTCCCTTTTGGCAACTGGGAAACACACTACAGGATGCACATTCCCCTTTCTAAACACCGATGATGTCAGCACTCTATAAGTACAGCAGGAGAAGAGAAACCTCCCAGTAATGCGA
Organism: Protopterus annectens; assembly: GCF_019279795.1. NCBI lineage: Eukaryota > Metazoa > Chordata > Ceratodontiformes > Protopteridae > Protopterus > Protopterus annectens. Next base: position 431,231,741 of record NC_056751.1, on the reverse strand, counting down.
GTAGTGCACTCTGCTAATGCGTCCATTTTAAGTGTCATAACATAGTTGGATAGGGATTTGAATCCAACGAATAGCAAGTGTGTGTGCTTGTCTGAAGGGGGTTAGTGTGTATGAGGGAAATGTCCCTTTTGGCAACTAGGAGAACAGACTACAGGATGCACATTCCCCTTTCTAAACACTGATGATGTCAGCACTCTATAAGTATAGCAGGAGAAGGGAAACCTTCCAGTAATGTGAATAGCGCGCTCTGCGAATGCGTCCGTCTCAAGTGTCATAACATAGTCAGATAGGGGTTTGAATCTTGCGAATGGCAAGTGTGTGTGTTTGTCTGAGGGGGGTTAGTGTGTGTGAGGGAAATGTCACTTTTGGCAACTAGGAGAACAGACTACAGGATGCACATTCCCCTTTCTAAACACTGATGATGTCAGCACTCTATAAGTATAGCAGGAGAAAAGAAACCTCCCAGTAATGCGAATAGTGCGCTCTGCTAATGCATCTGTCTTAAGTGTCATAACATAGTTAAGTAGGGGTTTGAATCCTGCGAATGGTAAGTGTGTGTGAGGAAAATGTCCCTTTTGGCAACTAGGAGAACAGACTACAGGATGCACATTTCCCTTTCTAAACACTGATGATGTCAGCACCCTATAAGTAAAGCAAGAGAAAGGAAACCACTCAGTAATGCGAATAGCACACTCTGCTAATGTGTCCGTCTCAAGTGTCATAACTTAGTCAGATAGGAGTTTGAATCCTGCGAATGGGAAGTGTGTGGTTTTGGCTGAGGGGAGTTAGTGTGTGTGAGGACAATGCCCTTTTGGCAACTAGGTGAACAGACTACAGGATGCACATTTCCCTTTCTAAACACTGATGATGTCAGCACCCTATAAGTACAGCAAGAGAAGGGAAACCTCCCAGTAATGCGAATAGCACACTCTGCTAATGTGTCCGTCTCAAGTGTCATAACTTAGTCAGATAGGGGTTTGAATCCTGCGAATGGCAAGTGTGTTTTTTTGGCTGAGGGGGGTTAGTGTGTGTGAGGACAATGTCCCTTTTGGCAACTAGGTGAACAGACTACAGGATGCACATTTCCCTTTCTAAACACTGATGATGTCAGCACCCTATAAGTACAGCAAGAGAAGAAAAACCTCCCACTAATGCAAATAGCGCGCTCTGCTAATGCATCCGTCTCAAGGGTCATAACATAGTTAGGTAGGGGTTTGAATCCTGCGAATGGCGCGTGTGCAATTGTGGGTGAGGGAAATGTCCCTTTTGGCAACTAGGAGAACAGACTACAGGATGCACATTTCCCTTTCTAAACACTGATGATGTCAGCACCCTATAAGTACAGCAAGAGAAGGTAAACCTCCCAATAATGCGAATAGCACACTCTGCTAATGTGTCCGTCTCGAGTGTCAGAACTGAGTCAGATAGGGGTTTGAAACTTGCAATTGGCAAGTGTGTGTTTTTGGATGAGGGGGGTTAGTGTGTGTGAGGACACTGTCCCTTTTGGCAACTAGGTGAACAGACTACAGGATGCACATTCCCCTTTCTAAACACTGTTCAGCTGAAGGCCATGGCTCTGGCACAAGTTGTCTGTTTCTATGATGCCCCTTTGGAAGATGCTTGTGTCAGCTGGAGAGTCGATTATGGTGGCCAGTTCGCAGTCATCTGCATATTTGGTCATCCACAGTCCGTCCGTGTTGGCCTGTACCTCCAATAAATATATACCAAACAAGAGAGGTCCCAGGACTGAGCCTTGTGGGACACAAATCATAACTGGTTTGGAGTCTGGCATGGCTCCAGCAATTCTAACCATGTGGGTTCTGTCCTTGAGCCACTGTGCAATCCATCTAGTGACATAGGGGCTTATATGTAAGCCGGTGAGCTTCTCTAGAATGCCCAAGTGGGGTATTGTTGTGAAGGCTTTTGCAAGGTCCAGGTAGGCTGTGTGAACCACCTTCCCCTCGTCAATGGCCTTGGTGACTGTTTCAAAGAAATCAACCAGGTTAAACCTGGTAGTGCTGGTGTGCTCTCAGTAGCCCTGAACCAGGCATCTGTTACTGCACAGATATCGATGTTCTCCATGCCAAGGAGTGTTTTGGGTGCATGCATCTGGAGGTTTAGACTTCTGGCGTTGGGTAGCATTACTCTTAGTTTCTTATCCCTTGTGATACCTATAAAGGTGGGTTTGTCATTTGAGCCTGGCCTAACATAGGCACTATGGGGGTAGCAAGAGCCTTTGCCAATATCTGAAAGCCCAGGGGTGACAGGTGCAGGCCGTCCCTAGCGAAGCAGGTAGTTTAACAGAAGATGAATATGTGAAGGTGTAGTGCCTGTGATTAGTTAGCAGTAGCATATATGACTGCTCACGTGGACACATGCCAGGTAAGTCATATGCACTGTGTCACAGGCAATGTACATGTGAACAGGACAAACAGTGACATCCTGTCCAGTGGGACATGGACATACATATAGTACGCTATGCAGATGGCACTAGGAGTCCACAGAAGCTCTATAACTATGCATTGCAGGTGTGATCAGTATTCCAGGGTAATTGCAAGCAAACATGCATGCAAACAAAGCTACAGTAAACAGGGCTGCATGTAGTCCATTGTACAACAAACAAGCTGTACCAGTTCCAGTAGGTAACACTGCAAATATGCAGGCACTATGCACATGTACATGGAAATACACGGGTCAGATGGCTAGGGTCCAGTCTCAGTGCACACAAGTGTACAGACCATGTACTGTCAGGATGTACAATAACTGGATGGAAACCCATGTGCTCATACCTGCAGTAATACACATGTCAAATAACAGACACTGAGCCTTCACTCAGTGGTTCCATACTTAGTAGGATGTATGCTACCTGGCCTGCCACCACAGTATCCCTGACATATATGGGGACTCTCCCTCCTGTGACAGTTAGTTTTGTGTGTTGGGGTTGTCTAGCATGGTATGAGATGTGAGCATGCAGTGCTAGGGTGCTCCTGTGTGTCCTGTACCAGTCGTGTAGTACTGCACACATATCAACATCCTCAAACATCTGCATTGCAGAGTCCAGTGTGGGCAACATGCCACTTGCAATTTACATGTCCATCATTGCGTATTACTACATTCATTACCTTATCCCCTGTGCTACCTATGTATGTAGCCTTCTGTTGACATCATTACCACCAGTATGCCAACATGTGCAGATGATACACTATGGTACTTACCATGGGTGTAGACAACAGGACATGACAATCACACACTTACTGCATCAGGCATGCTGTGATATACCCACAATTAATTCAGCACACAGTACTGTTAACAACATGATACTATTACTACACATCTATGTGGTCACCCTGTGCATCAGCAACATGTTAACCTGTACCTGCACAGTTGTTACAGATTGCAGGAGGTGGCACAGTTTCATCATATGCACAGGGTGTGAACTTGGTATGCCTGAGTCAGCCACCGATACCACCAATTGACATGTATGTGTATGTGTGTTGGTGAGGGACAGCAGTAGAAGGTGGGGCAATGTTGATGCAGTGTGTGCGTGTATCACGGTAGGCCTAGGTGTTGTCAATTCGCATGTGTGTATGGATGCACACAGTTCCACCTCATGGCTGCCATATACTGGTGTTTGTGGACAGCCACAGACTGTACCTGCCAGGTCATTCAGATCAGTGTCTCTGGCCACGGACACGGTACCTGTGCCTTGCAGGGTGCTACGGACCATATCCAGTACCAACCCAGACTGGGTACTGTCATCAGAAGCAGGTGTTCATTGACTGGACACAGATCCCTGTCGGGCCTGGCCAGAGCCACGTGCACGTGGTCTCCTGGGGCGGTCTGATGACAGCACAGACCCAGCATTGCTGGGGCTGCTGCTGGCACTACGGGCACGCGGCCCTGTTGTCATCCGACGACTGCCAGCTGCTGCTGTTGCTGGCATACGGCCACGTCGACGCCTCAACCGCCCACCATCGCCCTGGCTCATGGACATGTAGTTGTGGAACCAGTCTAATATGTCCCCACAACGTCTGTCTATGACATCGGTGAAATCACGGATGGCGGCCGCAATGTCACGCATACTGTCAGTCATGGCTGTGCGACATGCTGTCAGCTCCCTCAGACTCTGTCTGGTGTACCGTTCCATACGTGACTGTCACTGCATGACAGCCCGAAACATAGCTGAGGTTGTAAGACCTCTGTGGGCACGTCTGACAGGGGCAGTATGCCCACGGATGCTCCCACGAGAACCCCTGGACATCTGTCTGTGTGGTACCATCTCTGGGCCATGCCCATGGCTGCTGTGTGGGGAGGCATGTGCCACAGATGCCACATTACCCTGGTCAATGCCCACTGTATGCTGTCCATCACCTAGGGACATTGGTGACAAAGGGTGTATTGGCAGGATAACTGTGCGCATTAATGGGGTCGACAGCTGTGTACTGTCAATCAGCTGATCAATGGCGGACCCTGGCATACTTTCCTGTGCCATTACACAAATGTCATCATTATCAGTACCCACGGCACCTGATTCAGGTTCCCTGCTACATGACACCAGAGCAGCAACAGAACCTGTGGGAGGGAAACAGGAAACACAGTTTACAATGTCTACACATTACCAGTGATGCACACATGCACACATGCACACATGCGCAGGTGCACACATGCGCACATGCACACATGCACACATGCACAGGTGCACACATGCACACATGTACACATGCACACATGCACACGTGCACACATGCACACGTGCACACGTGCACACATGCACACATGCATACATGCACACATGCACACATGCACAGGTGCACACATGCACACATGCACACATGCGCACGTGCACACGTGCACAGGTGCACACATGCACACATGCACACGTGCACAGGTGCACAGGTGCACACATGCACACATGCACACATGCACACATGCACAGGTGCACACATGCACACATGCACACGTGCACAGGTGCACAGGTGCACACATGCACACATGCACACATGCACAGGTGCACACATGCACACATGCACACATGCACAGGTGCACACATGCACACGTGCACACAGTTTCACACAATTGTACAGTACTCAGTATGCGTGATATCAACACACAGACACAGACACACCTACATGCATACAAAGAGCACTACTAAGTGAGCCAAATAGTACTATTACTATCAACACTATTACAGGAATTGTTAATACACACTCACCAGCATGGATAGGCTGCATTGCTGTTATACCAGAGGGTCCTGCAGACGTGAAGAAACTGATGTCAGTGGGCACAACTGTGCCATTGTTACTGAGTATGATACAGGTCAGTAGTACAACAGTCACCTTTCACAGGTCAGCTGCTAATATTGAGGATATCACACTTGCACATTAAATACTATGGTGACAGCTACAAACCAAGGACACACCTCACACATGCATTAACTACCAGTGTACACAATAGTCAACTGTACATATGGCATATTACCTGCATGTTCACTGTCTTGCTGCGTGGCTCCAGCCTCCATCATAATGCATGTCTGCTGCTGTTGTTGTTGCTGGTGGACTGGAGCCACTACACTCATGAGTAGTCCCTCCAGTCTGGTGAGTGGGGGATGTGTAGCCACCCCACCACCTGTGGCGACCTGTTGCCTGTGGATATCCGATGCACGCTGATGGACATGTCTGATTAAATCACTGCAGTGATGTCGTACCTGCTCATATGTCCTATTATGCGTGCCTATGTCATTTACCCGACGGACAAGGTCTTGCAACAGTGCAGCCCTCTCCTGCTGATTCTGGCTGGTGCGGGAAAAGAGTATTGCATAATCCCGCACCAGGCTCTGGTGTATCTCCTCATCCTCAGCTGTGGAGTAGGTGGGGTTCTGCAGGTGGGCCATGTACCTGAGAAAGAAAATAACCTGGTATCAGCAATATATGTCAGCAGAATTTGGCACACATACTACACATGCTACTCGACTGTTATGATACAACATATCTCACATATGTAGCATCTGTCTGTCTATTGGTGGATACACATGTAGATGGCCAGGTATCAGTGCTCAGCCAGTAACTGTGCAACAGTACCTGGCACACTCCATACGACATACTACCAAACCCCAGCAGTCAGAACACTGATTCAGGTCAAGAGCACCTCCTCACTCTGGGGGTTTGTATCTAGGTACTGTATGGCCTACATCATCAACTACTGTGAGCTGACCACACACTGATTGCCCTGGATATACATATCCCACCTCCACCACCAGCACAAACGACTATAGTGCATAACATTACAGATACAAACTTTACACTTTGTAACAGTGACGTGGTATCCTTTCAGCCCACTGGGCCAGTGGCAGATACAACCCACAATGCTGACCCCTACACAATTGCTTTCTACAGACATCTCCGAGAATGCATAGATCATGCAATCCCATATATGACCAAGATACTCTCCACAAAGGGACAGCATCCTGTCTGGTGGACCCCAGCCATAGACAGATTGTATTACAGAAGATGGAAGCTACTGCAAGACAGAGCATAATTCCATAAAGGGAGGGCATGTCTGAGCAGCACTAGTAAGGATCTATTTTCCATCATACAAAATCCATGGGCAACTTTGAGAGGGAAATCAAGAGGGGACACTAGAGATACCCAGAGGCCTTCTTCAGTTATTTATTTAACAACCTGGTCAGGATCCCTCCTCTATGCCAGTTAGTACACAACACAACAAATCTTTCACTGACACCACAGATATCAATTGTGGCAGGCAGACAGGGTTCAGTGCAGGTGTCACCCCGCCCTCTCCCACAAAATAAGACATGGTTATCCCAGCTGACTGTAACCTCCCTGTCATCACAGATGTCCAGGTGAGAGCCACCCTCAGGACAGCAGAATAAACAACATGAATGGGACCTGATGGTATCCCCAGTTGCATGCTACATAAACTCTGACAGGAGCTAAACACACATATAGAAGTGCTATGTAACACTAGCCTGACTACAGGATATGTACCTGTACACTGGCGCACAGCAGCAGTGGTTCCACTCCACGAAGGAGGCACCTCAACAAACCAATACAATACAACACGATACATTACATTACAATACAATACTATACAATATGCTATTGCCCCTGGGACTACAGCAGCGTACTGTTCTGCTACCCTGACCATTGTGACACATGTGGTGTGATGGTACCTGCTGCTGTCACACAGCTGCACAGGGTGACTCATATGGCATATTACCTATCTGACTAACATTCAGCAGGGGTATGTGTGACATGTACTCATGGGTAGTCTTGCTTCTTAACACTGTGTGATTTATTGCAGGGTATGTCTTATCTGTGGGTAGGAACTCTTACCTCCACATGTGCACTCTATTGCAGTGGCACGGACGACACACAGCAGACATTTAGGTTGTGGATGGTGTGAGGTGTTACTATGGTTGTTGGACATCTGTCATGGGTGTGACTTACATATGTAAATCCGGGAGTGGTAACCTCTATGTGGGTAGCATATGTGTACTCTGTGGTGTTGTCAGTCACTGTGCATTGGTAATGTGTTTGAGTGCATTGCCACAGTGTTGTACATGTCACTGTGTCCTTCTCCATATCTGTAGCTGTCATGTGAAGTCCATACCATGGCATCCATTATGTGGTGTGGAGGGGTACACCGACCTACATGTCCATAGCTGACACACCATGTCGCTGACACATACCATGTGCAGGTATTCCAGGGATAGTGTGCCACTGTGAATATCATTGGGGCCACTATTGTACACATTTATGACCCTGTTCACCCCTGACACATGCAGTGTTGGGCAGCCAATCACATATCTGGTGGTTACTGGTGTAGGTGATCTGGAATGTGGTATGGTACTTCGGTTTTGACACTGGTGTTCACTCCATGCCTTTGTCACCAGGCACCTGTTGCAATACATCTGTACACATGTGCCTCACTCAGAATTTATATACATCTCTCTCTCTCTCTCTATATATATATATATATATATATATATATATATAGATATATCTATATGTATATATATATATATATATATATATATATATATATATATATATATATATATATATATATATAGATATATCTATATGTATATATATATATATATATATATATATATATATATATATATATATATATATATAGATAGATACATAGATATATCTATCTATATATATATATATGTCCGTATACATATACACATATATATATTGATGTACATATATTGCTATAGATGTGGAGGGGGCACAGAGGGGGTGTGAGTGACAGAGGGGTGGGACAGGCTGTGTTGCAGGTCATCATATACAGTCATACCTGTAGGTAGTCAGATCAGTCTGTCTATGTATATGTATCTACATATATCTATATCTGTATGTGTGCATTACATAGATATGTTTGTACAATATTCTATCTACATCTGTCTATGTATTCCTACATCTCTCTCTCTATGTATGTATACATATATGCATATCATATATATATATATATATATATATATATATATATATATATATATATATATATATATATATATATATACACATACATATGTTGACATACATACGTATCCATATGTTAGACAGGTATATCAACATATCTGTCTACCATACTGTATACACACACTAACATACTGCTAAACATACATAACTGTGAAACCTACTTTGTACATGGCACTACAACCTACAATCAACCAACATTGATATGTGCACATAGATGCTCTCACATACAAATGTATGTACAGCCTTCACTGATAGTTGCTGTATGTCCCCTGCCCTTTACACATCTTCATATACATATGGATACAGACCAATGACACATATGGAGGGTTCACAGTATGTAGACCTTTATAGTATTACTTTACATTACCTGTGTTTGTCACAGCTGCTTGTGTTGCCATCTGGTTCTCTGTCCTGCTGCTCCGCTTCCCAGTTGTCAGCTTTCAGGTAGCTGTTGCTGAACAATTTGTGTGTGTCTGCTTAATTGCAGTTTCTCTGTCTCTGTCTCTGTCTCTGTCTCTGTCTCTCTCTCTCTCTCTCTCTGTCTCTCTGTCTCCTTCTCAGGGTGCAATGAAAGTATTGCATGTGTGGACTGGGAGTACAGCATACTTTGTAGGTATCTGCATATGCCCATGTGATGGCCTCTGCACCAATTGTTAGCCAGCATTTGCTAATTGCATGCAGCCAGTTGTGTACTGATTGCAGTTCTCACTGTGATTTCAGAACAGTGCTATAAAAAGGTATGTGATATAGGCGTAGCCCTTTCAGATTTTAAGGGCAGGGACCATGCTGTTATGCTGTGGACAATGTTCTGTGAGTGTAAAGGTTGGTATCTCTCTCATATTTCCAGGTGTGTTGTAGATTAACATTCCTCCATTCATTTCTCCAGTTTCCTGTACTAACTGTATATGTACACTGACACCTACAACTACTACTACTGTTAATGTGTGTGTGTGTGCTTTCCTTTCACTTTTGCTTGCACTTTGTTGCTAAGGCTTCAATAGTTGCCCTTTACAGTCACTACTTGTATGCCTGCTAGGTGTCTTGACTGTAGTGTGCTGCTGTAGCTTTCCTATTTTCCATGTACATTCACACCTTGGAATGCTTGCTATATCTGCTAGGGTGTTACAGCATGCAGTGTAGTCTGGCCATGGTATGGGCCTTGACATCTATTAGGGTATTTGAGTATGCTGCTGAGCAGGCCCCAGAGACTTTCAGGTTCACCTGTTATGTGCCTCATGGAATGGTACATATCAGTGGGGTACACCCATTAAAATGTCTGGTATGCTGCAGTTGTGACTGTGGGTTAGCATGAGCATATGTATTACTACACTTTTTCTGCCATGCAAGTGATGAATACTTTCAGGACTCCATAGTTACCATTGCATGTGTTACACCTTTCTGCCTACTGTTTGTACATTTCACATGGGGTCTGTGGGGCATCCCTGTAAGTCATTCACTGTTGCTATGTCTAGGTTCTTAAGTATTCAAATATGGTGGTGTCAGACCCGTCATGTGTACAGATATTTGCAGGTTGTCCACATTTCTGCCTCATATATTGGTCAATATCTCATGCACACCTTTTTCTGGCAAGTCACTCTGGGCTCAAGTCAGAATATGGTGACAAACATTCAAGTTTCAGACTGCATACCCTTCCAAACATCCCACAAAGTTTAGACCCTGTTACTCTCTGAACTGTCTGCGTTTGTTGTGACATTATTTGTAATGTGTCCCTGGTTTTGGGCCTTTGCTCCACATATTTTATTACTTGGTCCAGATGTGTTCCTGTAAGAGGTTGTGGGGTATGGGCAGTGCTTATCCTGCTGTGAGTATGTGTGTGGCTTGCAAGGTGCTATAGTGACATTATTACCTACTAGCTTCCAACTAGCATGGCTGTTTCTGTTCACACACTACTATTAAGGAAATCCACTAGTTTTGATAGTAATTCTAAATGGCATGCTTTGTGTACTACACATCTATATTCCCTTTACATTCATTCCTACTATTACATGATATATTTATTTTAGCACAATGTTCTTTTATAAGAGTCATGGCTTAGTGGTAAGTCATGCAGACTACTGTTTCCAAGGTCCTGGGTTCGGGACTCACAGTGGGATTTTTTTTTGCTTTTGAACTGAGTACAGGACCTGTCAATCAAAGTGACTAAGGCACTTTTAAGCAGTTGTAACCGGGTTAGCGCTGGTTTGCGCAGAGCTCATGCATGCGCACTGGCGGTTAGCTCCGCGCACACAAGCACACACCCAATTACAACTGCTTAAATGTGCTTACTCTTGCGCACACCCGCGCTATTTTCTTTGAAAGAAAAGAAAATGGGGAGACAGGAAAGTGGTGAAAAAGGGGTCACAAAGAGGGTAAGACAGTAGGGAAACAAGCTTGGGATGTGCAGGAGGGATGTAGGTAAGGCCCATAGCTGCCCATTTCTTCATCAGCAACAGCTGTGCATATGTATGTAATTTGGTGTGACATTTGAAACCTTCCACCCCTGAGAGAGGTGTCAGGACAACAATAATACTTGTTGTACAGTCAATTGTAATTGATAGGTTCCATGTCCAGTAGACATGTGTGCGGAATGGGCAGCTATGTATGGGGCGTAATTTTTTTGTGGGTACAGAGTGCCCTTTTTTTTTTTTTCAGGTGAGAGTGGTATGTCAGGTGAAGGAAGTCAGTACAGCTGGGGAGGTAGGTTGGGTAGGTAAACAGACAAGACAAACAAGATGCATACAGGGCGGTGTATGACACGTGTGGGGGGCTTACACAATTGACGGGGACGGAGGTATGGATATCCAGAGCCCATGAGCCCACAGATGGCAACAGTGGAACTGATATCCCCACCCATAGGCAGTTGCCACTGTTCCTTCACTGCCCAGGATGGGGCTGTGCTGGGGGCTGTGTAGGCGAGGCAACAGGCATGCCCGTTAGTTGTGCCACATGTGCTTCGAGCTGGCGTAGGGGCTCGAGAACAGAGTCCCGAATCTCTCTACGCACCACAGTCCGGATGCTACGGAGGGTGAGTGGTGGTTCTCCTCCGGCCACACTTGCAGAGGGGCGAGCCCCATCCTGCAGCGCTTCCACCCACAGGTGGCACAGGGCCACCGGAGGAAGGTCCGGACTCGGCACTAGTGCCAGGTGCACTCGCCAGCTGAGGTGGGAGAGGTGGGTCCGCTGGAACCCACCTTCCCTGTCGTACTATGTTTTGCATTATGTCATGACAGTTTGGGTTAGTGACATATAATACCATTCACAATTAGTTGTAACAGCATGCATTAGTATTCCCATTAACCAAACACCCAGATATTCACACCATTGAACAGCGTGCATAACACATGCATAATTTGAACAGAAATACACAGTCCAACAACATGCAGGGTTAATTGATGGCAACAGGCCATCAGATGTGGATGTATGAACAGGGCAGATGCATCAACAGACATGCAAATATATATGACCCAACAGGACAAATGTCCAGGGGTGTTAATTGTGATTGCACATACCATTTTCACGTGGAATGGGTTATATGTGGTTATAGGGTGGGGTGAAGAAAGTAATATTAACACCTTCAATAACAATACATATGCTGTACATTTCTAATAGCTACAGTTATATACACACTACTGTTCTAACTACAGTTTCCTATATGATAACTATTTCAACTTGGTGATAGGACTGTTACTGCAACATCAATATACATTTTATGGTTCTTCATACACATTCATATCTAGCTTTGTTCAGCTACATCATCCTGCTACATTTGCTTTATATAGCTGTAGACAAGTGTGGATGTTTGGTATGTCAGACAAACATCCTATCTGCATATTGCAGACTGAGAGCAACATATCCAGATTTTGGGATACACATTCCAGATGCAGCAACACTTTGAACAGAGTTTGCTGTTTGGTTTTGAATCTTACATGCATTTCATTCTGTCTTGACTGCAGTATACTTTATTCAGGGGTTAATACTACTGTATTGCTGGATTCATGACACTTTCTCACACTCTCTCACTTGCTTTCATTTTACTATTCAGGATGGTACTTCTAGGCTTTATTGACATGTTTTAGCAGTAGTTATTACAATCCTTTCCAGCAGTCTCACTTCTGTCATGTTTCAGTATTTCCACAGGGATATATTTCACACATGTGATTTCATCATCTTCTGCAGCTATACTTTTCAGCCTGCTGCAGGCTGTGTACTATTTTCTTACAGGCAGGGCATTTTTATTTCAGAATATATGTCAGACAGTTTCATGTTTAGGTTAAACTTACAGGCTGACACACACTTTTATAATCAAGCAATACTTGCATACACTTTCACACTGTTACTTGCAGATTTTATTCCTTACTGACTACACTGCACTCTTTTGCTGACTGTCATACTTTTATATTTCTTTACAGTTACTGGTAGTGGATTACTGACCTGCCTGGTGGCGCAACCGCACCAGCCTATCGCCATAGGCTCTGCGGTTTGCAGAACGAACTCCTGCAGCTGTAATATAAATGAAGTAATATTGGAATACACATCTCCATAATATCAGCTAGTTTAATTTCTTACATACATAATTAAATGTTACTTACTCAGTAGTGGGGCGTTGGGTGTTTGCCGGGCCTCCTGGATCCAAAGGTTCAGTTGGTCCTGCTTGCATCTCTTCAGATCCGCATGGTGGTGACGGACCTGCTCACCAGTCCTTGGAATCCCTGTGGCACTGGTGAGATCATGAGCCAACCGGTCCCACGCCTCAGCCCTGTATAATCCCCAGAGGACCTGGCCCTGCATGAGTTGGGCCTCATGATTATGGACTAGGAGCCAGACCATGTACCTGGACTCCTCAACACCCCACCTCTGTGCTCGAAAGCGACTACCCTCTCCTACTCCTGTCATTCTGCCTGCAGGTCAGTTCTACAATCGTTTATGCTGTGTATTCCCGCCTATGGGGCTTATATAGTCCGTTTTTCCCGCACATATTTGTGATTGGCCATTTTGGAATTGTATCAACTTCAGTAAACCTGCATTGTCATGCTCTAGTTTGTATTCATTCCTATATATTAGCTATTATTGCATTTGCAGGCACTGTTGTCATGGCTTAGTGGTTCTGTACCTTGGCTATGGTGTATAGTATCCTGGGTTCGAACCTGGCCACTGCTTTTTATTTTTCATGACTGTCTAGACATGCTGAGGGGTGTGTCTGTGTAAAGGCAGTTTTGATACGGCTTGCTCAACATTGCCCATCGGTTAGCTTGTTTGCGCAGCTCCGCGCAAACGGGGTACACTGGTTTAAGCCTCATTTGGCTATCGGCACGCATATTACACTCAGCTCAGTTAGGGGCACATAGATTTAGTGTGTTAAGCCACTGCTCAGCTACGGGCAGATGCACTCACCCTGTTAAACTGTAGCTCATCTATGGGCATATCTGGCATTTTTTATTCTTTTGTTACCTCACATTTCTTCAATATAAATGGGCTATTTCATTACATTTTACATATATTGGGGTTTTATGTGTACATATTTGTCAGGGACTTGTTTCCTGCTTATTTTGAAAAAAAAAATTGGTGTTGTGGGGGCTTGAACCATGAATGCCTGCTCTTCAGCCAACATCTCTACTGCTACGCTATTGCTTCCTGGCTCATTTTGCATATTTAGTTCTTATATGCTTTCCCAATGACTGCTAACTGTAGCTGTGCTACGGGCATGCCCGCGCAAACGAGCGCACTCACGGTTAAACATCTTTACAATTTAAAAAAAATATATAACATGTTCATTTATATATATTTTATGTTCATAGTCTGTGGGGGCATGTGTTGTGTTGTGTTTATTCACATTTCCGTGGACTCTGTTGTGGGTGTTTACTTTGGGCACTTTTACACTTCTGGGGGCGTGTCCGCTTGCAGGGCTCAGCCTACGGACATGCCCCCTACTGTCTTACACGGACCGTGTTAGACTTAGGTGTGATTCAGCATGCTCTCGTGAATATGCAAAGCATGCTGACATCACTCCGTTTAACTGCAGCCTCCGTGTAAGAGTTATAACTCTTACACAGAGGCTTCATGAATCCTGGGGTATATCTTTTGAATAAGTACATATAATATATGGGCTCTCCACTCACACTATTTTAATGTTGTATCATCTGTCATTAGAAATTTCCCTAAAACTGTAGGAAATACAAGGGATGGGCCACGCTGGAGAGTTCCAGTTTTTGTAAAACAGCTAACTTGTGTAGTTGTTTTGAGGTCTTTTATGAATATGGTGAAAAGGGTGAGTGAGAAAGGAGAGCTTGTAACAGTTAGATGCAACAGATTGAATGCATAAATAAGCATGGAGGTACAGATCTACACAGCTAGTTTATGAAAAAGAAGTAAGACATTTTAGCAAATAAAGTCAGTTACAGTACTACTTCCAAAGGAGTTGTGATTAGGAGGGCTGAGGCATATAAATGGAAATATTGAAAGTAAAAGAGAAGGGATGCTGAGTAGAAGGTTGGATATTTGAAGATCTCAATCAGAGATACTTTTGAGAACTCTGAGTACTAGAGAGGACTGGCTGTTAAATTGTAAGGCCGTAATCACAAGCAAATAATAAGTGGAATCTGCCTATGTCTCACAGACCCTTTGTTCAGCAACCTGAGAAAGTAGATGCTCAAAGAGTACTATAAAAATTGTGTTAAGTGTAAACTAAATGGGAGTATTATAAAGATGAGATGAACATTTTTATTTTGTGTTTTGTTTTCCTTTGTTATTTTTTTTTCTCCCACTCAGGACATCACCCCATGGCTATACAACCAGCACCCAGTCAGGCAATTTGTTAATGCTGGGGGGGTTAATTCCTGGACTCTGTGAGAGCTCTATACTATATGTATTCATGGCCAGGAATACCAGTTGCCTGTCTCCTCCCTAACCAGATTTGGGTGGTTGCTCATGCTAGGAATGTCCTGCCTTATCTCCTCAGATGCACTCCTCTGCCCCCTTTAGCAGTTTATCCAAGCTCTACAATTGCTGTCTTCTGTGGGGAACCATGACTCCACACATCAAGTTCTTCTTCATTACCTGGTGCAAATACAACATTACAGCCCAGGATCAGCAGGCTCCAGCTCCACTAATGCAAGCCAGAGATGCTACCCCCCCCCCCACACTTCCCAGGATGGGCAAGCCTGCAATGGCTGTTGAGTCCCACCTGCCCCACACAGTTATAGGATCCAAATCCACTATTCAACCTCCATTCACTTGCATCATAGTCAGGACTTTATCCCCTTACTATACAGATCAAGATGCAGATCTTTCTTAAGGGGGTAACATTACTTAAACTAAGTGAAGAGCAAGCCATGAATCATATAGTGATCATTATTCTGGCAAGAAGGAGTAATGGGCCAAGTTGAGCAAGACTCCCAGTATAGATGACTTGTGATAGAAACACATGGAAACAAGCAGTTATAGTGGTCATACCAAAGGAGGAAAAGTGCCCAAGTCTTCAGCCCTTCTACAAATATATTAAAAGTGCTTAATTGTTGTTATAAGTTACTTTTGGTGAGTAGACTGGTTAAATTCTTGACTTAAGTGATACATGAAGGCCTGTGTGGATCTGTGTGGTGAAGTGGCAGAATTCTGATAATATTTTGAAGATGTCATTGTTCATGAAGAGTGCCAAGATGAAAGGAATGAACTGGTATTGGTGAGTCAAGATGCCAAAATAGAATCTGGCAGGGATGATGGTTTGATCTTGAAGGGTCTTGAAAGAATTTGCCCTTCTGGAAGCCATTATCAGTTGGTAATAACAGTATATGATGGGCTGTCAGTAAGAGTCTAAAACACATGGGTCTATCACTATATTTCAAGTTAACTTGAGGATTGTGGCAAGTATTTTCTAAATTTTCTAAATTAGTTGCTCTGTATTTAGAACTTTCGGCAATCATGATGAGGAAATCATATACAAAGTGTTGTATGTTTTCAAGAGATGTGGTTAAGATCAATTTAGTAATGAAATGTACCAATGGGCAATTCTGTAGGTATATGAGTAACTTGGCTACAGCTATAAACGTGGGGGTTAATATATATATTACATCAAAACTGGTACCACATTTCGCAACATAGGACAGCAGTTTACTTTGCCAAAATTAGTTGCAAAGGGACAGGGGGAGCAAGACTAAAGGAAAGTATTGAAATGAGCTTGTGCATACTTGTACTAACAGGAGGGTCCCTCGGGACACTGCACTGGGACGGGTTAATTTTAACATGCTGTTCTCAACCCTACCAATGTCTCCAAATGTGTGGGTTCCAAATACACAGATAACTGTAAGATGGGGGCCATGATTGCTCAAAAGAGTTAAATAAGTACTTAATTAGCTTGCAGAACTGGACCAACAGTTTAGGATTAAGGTTAAATGCTGCTAAAAGTAAAGTAATAGTCTATGGTGCTGAACTTGGTACCAGTTTTGATGTAAAATTAGGAGACAGACACCTACAGATCGTAAAGCAGATCACTGACATATGTACTATAGTTTTCCCAACATTTAATTGTAAACAACATGTACTAATGATGAAAGCAAAAAGCATTAAGACTGATGGGTCTAATTTAAAATAGCACTATATCAAAAGATCAAATTATTCAAAAATGTATATATTTCAACTGTAAGGCCTATTACTGAGTACAACTTGAATATATATGCTCACTCCCTAAAGGAGTGATAAAAACATCAGAGGAAGTACATGGATGATATACAAATAGCATCCGCATCTCATGCAGTGAAATCAAAGGTTGTGCTTATACTTACGGATTAAAGTATCTTAACGTGTACACTATTTTATATAAATATGCAAGATGTAAACTATGATTAACTTAGAAGGCAGTGCACAATTCTGCTTCAGGAGAGGAATTAAACCTTAAATTCACCTCTTAATATCCAGATATAAGCAATAACTGGACATGTTTTTAAATATATAGGAAAAAAACTATCAATAGGGTTTCTTATACAGAACAAATGATTCCAAAATATGAAAGAATACCCATTGAAAATACAGTAAACCACTTCATTAATACCAATAAAGGGAAAACTGGATAATTGCATTTGAAATACGTATATGCAGGGACTGAATATGTCTACAGTATAAAATATCTAACTTGCAGTATGGACTGAACTATGAACTGACAAGAAAATCCTACATCAAATGTTTGTGTGTGCAACTAGAGAAATCTCTCCATTCCTTCATAAAGAGAATATAACAGGAATTAATGAATTAATGATAAAAAGTTGGACTGTGTTTTGGGAGTGGAAGATGATTATCTTGGACCTGGACGAATGGATACAGGCTGTGCACATGTTTGTATTGCCACTTATTTATATTTTCAATCTTTCCCATTAATTAGTAAGAAATTTCTTAAAATGTTATCATCTTATGTGTGTGTGTGTGGGGGGGGGTCACTTCTAAAGCTAGCATAGCCTGGGATAAGTTAATTAAAGGGAAGGACACATGGGGACTGGGAATATCAGTCCCATATATTTAATAAAAAAATATCCAGGTTAGCATTTCATATTTGCTTCAAATTAAGACATATCTGACAATGTGGATAAAGTTGGCCTCACTATTGTTAAAGGATGTACAAGAAATGAAGAAGGTCTTATTTTGGACATTGTAAAGAAAGGAAAGATAGGATCCTCAGTATATTATTGTAATGCAGACATTAAATAAAAGAAGAAACTTACTGATGGGGACCATAGCTAAATTAGCTGGAAAACTTGCTTCCTAATAGATACAGCTATAGAGGAGTAGCAGGGGATGAAGGATTAAGCATATGATATAGTATGAGAGATTTAGTGTAAACCTTGGCTCTAGATATTTATTTATTTATCTGTTTAGTTTATGTTTCTTTACCAGAAAGTCTGACTGGGCATGGATCCCATTTTTAGCTGAGGCCTGGGGAGAAAAACTCCACAAAGATTAGACAACAAATACAGTAAATGCAATAAACATGTTAATAAAGTACAGTGCAGAGTCAAAAAGTTAATAAAGTTTCAAGGCAAAGAAAGGAGCAAAAGTAAATATATTATAAGGAACACAGTGTCTTACAACAAACAATACATTTGAAAGGACATTTGTTCAGTCATTTGGTTACATTCATCAGTGGCTAGTGCAATAAACACACATTGATTGCTTAAGAGTATAGAAAGTAGTGGTTCCAAGCTTTTATAGAAGGTTAAAGTATGATATAGACTCATAGGAGGTAACTAGACTAATGGCCCTGAGGTCCTTACAAGCCTAGCCAAAAGTTTATCCCCAAAAAAGAAACCTCAGTCAGCACCTGACACCCCTATCACTGAGGGACAAAGGTGGAACTCCTCGGACAAATTTGTGGTTTCCCATCTACTCATCAAGGTTGCACTTGAAGAGGGTCAGCGAGGTACTCTGTTTGAAATATATGGAAAGTCTATTCCAGAGACGGGGCAACATCTTGGAAACAAACCTGTCTCTCCAGCAGGTTTTGTTGATGTCACATATTAGATTTAGTCCTATCGAGCAGGTAATGTGCGAGGAGTTAGACTTACAGATATGGAGCATCTCTAATAGGGTAGGGTCCGATATTGCCTTGTAGGTGAGCACAGATCACCTCTGAGCAATCTGTATGATTTCAAGTAAAGTGATAGTGATTTGAGCCTGTCCACATAGGACAGGTGTTGGAGGCCATGGATTTGGGTCTATATTATTTCACCAAAATGGCTGAAGTTCAAACACCATATGTTCGAACTTCTAACCATGGAGTACAAAAACATCGAAGTCTTAGAACAGAGATATTTTCCCCAAGGAAAAAAATCGCTGTTCCAAGAAACACACACACAACACAAGCACACCAAAAAAAACAGCAATCCACACACAAACACTTAAAATCCTACATCTAACCCTACACTAAGCTGTACATACACTACTATCTATCCACTTACCTTAACCCAAACCCTAACCCTAAAGTCTGTCACTATCGCACACCCACCTCACCCACACCCTAACCCTAAGTCACCTAACCCGCACCCTAACCCTAATGTCCACACAATCGCACATTTACCTGAACCCGACCTGTAACTTCCCACCACAGTCCTGATAATCGCAAAGCCACAGAAACTGCCCACCGAATTCCTTCCCTGGGAAAGAATTTGGTGTTCTGCGGCTTTGCGATAATCAGTGTTCGAACTTCACAGTTCGAACATCTGGTGTTCGATCGTCAGCCATTTCGATGGACTGATATGGACCCATGGATTCTCTTTGTGAGGTATTTCTGTGACCTTTCCAGATGGTGCAGGTATCTGGAGAGGTACATACCAAATGGGGTGTTATACTCAATTATAGTTCTGATGAGGGAGAAGTACAGAGAGGTAACAACCTCCTTTTTTCTTGATGCAATCCCTTTACTTATGAGATGAACCAAGTAAAAGGCTTTTCTGACCACTGCCATCACATGATGGTTAAATGTGAGATTGTTGTCAACCTGAGAACCCAGGTCTCTCAACATGGGTTGTGTGCTTAGGGGGGTTGCTGTTGATGTGGTAATCAGTAGGGCCATGTTTTTGCCGAATGGTATGATAATACAATTTTTTGCATTTAACAAAAGGCCATGACTTTGGCACCAGTTATTTGTAGCTGTGAGACCTTCTTGCAGCATGTTAATGTCATTTGGGGAGTCATCCGCAAACTTGGCCAGCCACAGGCCCTTGGTCTTTGCCTGGACCTCTGAGAAGTAGATGCCAAACAGTAGGGGTCTTAGGACAGATCCCTGGGGAACACCTCTAGTGACAGGTCTGCTGTAGGAGGTGGTGGGGCCTGTTTTGACCTCACGGGTCCTATCTGTGTGCCAGTTGGCCACCCACCTGATGAGATAGGGATTAACACCAAATGGTGCTAGCTTTTCAATGATGCCTGAGTGGAGGATTGTGTCAAAGGCCTTGGCCAGGTCAAGGCAAGCTGTATGTAGTGACTTTCCCTCATCCAGAGCCTTGGTGACAGTCTCAAAGAAGTCAACTAGGTTCAATAGGCAAGATCTACCCTTGACAAATCTGAATTGGGTGGGGTCGAGTGCTTGGGGATTGCCTATATCCTTGTTTATGAGATCCATAATAATATGCTCCATGGCTTTACAGATCAGACTTGCCAAAACGGGGCAATAGTTTCCCAGGTCAGTAGTGGCACCACCTTTGTGCAAGGGGATGACAATGGCAATTCTCCACTCTGCTGGAATGAAGCCTGTAATTAAGCTGTGGTTGAATAGGGTGCTCAATTGCAAAGCTAGTTCTTGCTGGAGATGATGCAGAATACAGCCTGGATATTATTAGGTCCCATGGAAGTTGTGTTCTTTGCCTTGGATAGGGCTTTAACACTTGATCTACGGAGATGTGAAGTGTGGAACAAGTATTGGGGATGTCGACTGGGCCTTTGGGGGGGCGATAAGGGGATGAAGTTTGCTCTGAACCTATCAGCTAGTAGTTTGGCTAAGTCAGCAGGATCAGTGTAAGTGGTACCATTAAGTACTAATTCAGAACAAACTTGGGCTTTGGCATAGAGGTTCCTAATGTAACTGAAGAAGGAGTTGTGGTTTCCCTTTGTTTTGGAGGCTAGTCTCTTCATAATTGGCTTTGGAGTTTTTCACTAGTGTTATAATTTGCTTGTTGAGGCAGTGGAGGGAGGGTTTCCAATTTGAAATTTGTTCCTTTTTACCCTTGGACAACAGTTTCTTCCTTCTGTTGTAAAGCCTGTTGATAGAGGATGTCCCACCAGACAGGTTTGTGTTTCCTTGAGGAGCAGGTTTTAGTTCTGTTGGGTATAGCTGAGTCCATGCAATTGTACAGATGCTTGTATACTGCACTGGTGTACTGTTCAGCATAGTTGTCTGCATCCTCTGAAAGGGCCAGTGATATGAAGCTGCTGATACCCTCCATAAGAGGGTGTAGTCAGCTTTTGAGAAGTTTTTTAGCCTGGTTACAGCTGGGGATGGGTTAGGTGGGATAGAAACTTCGAATGAGAAAGACTGGTGATCTGATCTCACCAGGGAAGAATATAATATGGGAGTGGTGCAGCAGTCACCCATGTTGGTGAGAACCAAGTCCAGTGTGTTATCTCCTCTTGTGGGGGATGAGACCAGCTGGTCTAGTGTGTTAGAGGTGATGAAGTCATTGAGTGAGTGCATTAATGCAGGAATAGTTCTCTCAGTCTATGGAGGGGTAGTTGCAGTCACCAAGGATCAGGGTGTTATGGGATACCTTGACAGAGTCGAGTAGGTCTAGATAGGAGGAGTGGGTGTCCTGAGACATGGAGGGGACCTATAGTTGGCTATAACTTGGATGGGTATCTTGCCAACTGTCAGTTGCACCTGGAGTAATTCCAGTATGCCATGCTGGTAAACCAGTCTAGAGGTGTGACTGTCTTTAATGAAGATAGAGACTCCACCACCCTTAGTCTTTCCGACCTCATTTTGAGGTCAGAAAGTGTGGAATGAGGTATAGCCTGGTAAAGCAGGGGTGCTGTCCACAGCCCTGAGCCAAGTTTCTGTGACTGCACAGACATCGGCATCTTCCAGTGTGAAGAGAGTCTCCAGTGAGTGCATTTTCAGATTAAGGCTCCTAGCATTGAGCAGCATGACCTTCAGTTTTCTTTTTGACATATCTTTCATGTTGGAAGATTTGTCTTTGGGACATTGCATAAAACAGGCACAATGGGGGAGGCAAGAGCCTTGGCCAAGATCCAGAACTCCAGGGAGATCAGGTGGAGGCCATCTCTGACAAAGCAATGAGGCCTGTCAACCATGTCATCCCAGGCAGACAAATACTGGATCCCCTGGGAAAGACGCCAGAAACTAAGCCAATTGTTGTTGATCTAATTAAGTGAAGCTACCCAGGGTCATAACAATTACATACCCAAGAACTATTTAAATGTGACCGAAATAATTTTTTGAAAGTATTTTTCTTTTCAGTGGTTCTAATATCTATGGAGATTTTATTCCATGCTTTTGCAACAGAAATGGAAAACAAAGAGCCCCCAGAGCTATTGTTGCTTTTGCCTATGTCAGCCAGTGCTTTATGACCTTAATAGGTGTTTGTTAGAGTAGATATTAAGTAGACCTTGAAGAGCAGGAAGTCTATCAGGGTAATATAGAATTTGGTGGGCTGTTGTAAGCTAGTTATATGTGAGTAGATTGGGCAATTCTAGCCAGGATAGTTGCTTGATTGCTATGCAGTGATGTGTCCTGAAGGGTGAATCAGTAGCAAACCTAGCTATTTTATTATAGTAGGTGTTTACTTTAAGTCTGCTTTGCTTAGGTTGATGAGTATGGAGGAGGCATAGAGGAGTGTGGATAGTAGGTGGGTTCTTGTGATGGTGGCTTTACTGTCATTGATGAGATACCTTTTGTATCTATACAGGGTTCCAAGTTTTTATGGACTTTCTTTATTGTCTGTGCAATGTGCATATCAAATTTCATGCTGTGATCTATGATAACCCCTAGAAGTTTGGTGTGTTGGACAGGTGTGTTAGGGGTGTTATTAGCTGAGAATATTTTGAATGATGGTATGGGTTCTAAGGCTCTAGTGGGGTAGAATATTATTAGCTGTGTTTTAATGGGGTTAAGTATTAGTCGAGAGTTGGTTAACCAGGTTTCAACAACGGTAAAGGACTCTTGTGTCAATTCCTGGAGTTGAGGGAGTGATGGGGCAGAGCAGATTAGAGTGGAGTCATTGGTGTACTGGACTAGAGTGGTATGCTAGGTAGCTTTGTAGAGTTGGTTGGTGAATATGTTGAAAAGAAGAGTTCCAAGAATGGATCCTTGAGGGACCCCTAGGGTGACAGGTAGGAGGGGAGATAAGGAGTTTTGCCATTTTACTGCTTGTTGGTGGTTGGTTAGATAGTCTTGAAACCAAGCTACTGTGGAGTGGCTGAGATTAAGATCGGAGAGAGCAGAAAGGAGTTTGGGATGGGTGACAGTATCGAAGACCTTGTTGAGATCTAGGAATATAGTGGATACTAGGTTATTATTGTTTCCATGTTGGTTTACTGTGTTGGTAAAGCTAATAAGGGCTGTGGTAGTACTGTGATTGGGTTGGAATCTGTGCTGAGTGTTGGTTAGCAGTTTATTAGTGAGGAGATTATTTGGGTATGTATACATGTTTCAAGGATTTTAGATAAGGGGTATAGAATGGCAATTGGATGATAATTAGATAGTTCTGCAGAGTAACCTCCTTTGTGGAGTGGTATTATATGAGAAATTTTCCACATAGAAGGAACGCATTGTTCTTATAAAGAGCAGTTTAATGAGCATGGAGACTGGGTAAGAGATGGCTTTGGCTGTGATGTTTAGATATTCTACAGCTAGTTTGTCGACGGCCAGGGTTGTGAATTTAAGTCTATTTAGGTATTTATATATTGTGCTAGTTGGGACAGGCTGTAAGAAGAAGAGGTTTTGGTCTGCTGGTATGGAAGATAAGTTTGGATATGAAGTGGGAGAACTATTATTTGAAAGGGCTAGGATGGATTTGGTGGAGTTCATTGAATTGTGTGGCAATATTATTGGTGATGGTGTCAGTGTTAGGGCAGTAGAGTACTGGTTTTCCTCATTGTAGAAATTTATTAATGGCAGCCCCTATGTCTGCGTAATACCTTAAACCTCTTACATCAGAGGCCTCATGGGATATATACAAATCACCCTTTAATAATACCAGGTGTTTCAGCTAAATAATAAATCTGAATGTCAATGACTTTTTCTGTTAAGTTCATTTTTAAGTCTACCTATGAATAACATCAGACTATTAAAACCAAACCTCTCAAACTATAGCAATTCCTATTTCAGCCTTCATATAACATCATCAGCACAGCATAAAAAGCATTGCTTGACCTTTGGAAACACAGGTTTGTCATACCTAGCTGATATCCATAAACATTAGGGTGTCTACAAAATATCCCAACTAACAAACTAAAAACAGAGTAAAAAGGTCACACAGATAACCAACTGGTTAAAAAATACAAAAAGAAAAATCTAGCAAAGCTAGACTTCTGTGTGATACCTTAAACCTCTTGTGCTAGAGGCCTCATGGGATATATGCAAATCACCCTTTAAGGATATCAGGTGTTTCAGCTAAATGGCAATTCTGAATGTTCATGACTTCCACAGCTAGAGGGAGTTGGCTTTAATGGCCTGAAATTTTCCATAAATAGACTTAAAAATGAAAGTAAAAGAAAAAGTCATGGCTTCTGACACAAGAGGTTTAAAGGACCACTACGCACAAATGATGAATAAAACATATATATTTCATCTTGCCATGATTTACTACACCTCCCAAAGCTGCCTGCAGCAAAATAAGTACTCATTCCTAATTTTATTTTGTTTTTACTCTTGTCTGCCTCATGGGGACAGACATTGTGATTCCTTTGGAAAGCTAAATCTGTCCCATAATGCACAGACTGAAAACAAATAGCCTTACCATTTGTTGTCAGACTAGACTTCCATTCACTTAGAATGGAACACCTGAAAAAAAAACTGCCAAGTTTGAGTATCTGTAGCTTATATGTCATTGACTGGTATGTGCTGAGTTTTACAAATGTTGTTCCTACTGATGTACTACACATTCTCTGAAAGAAACTTCCAAAAGTGTCAACAAATTACTGAGATAAAAAAAGACTTTTCATAAGGAGCAGTTTTGCAAGTTTCAGTTCCTGGCCAGGTTATTCCTCCCATCTCCCCTCCTTCAGTGGGCTACAGTCTCACATTTCCAGCTTTACTAGATTCAACTATTTAGTCAGCTTTGCATGACAATAGACATAAAAAAAATCACAGCCTGGTGTGCCACTAAATCTGTTCCCTTTATGCCTTTTCTCCCAGGAATGAATGAATTAATTGAAATGAAATAAAATAAAAAAAGCAAATGCATCAGTCCAGAGTTTAGGGCAGTCTATCCATTTTTTAAAATGTGCACAGTAAAATATTCAACTTGTAATGCATTTTGGTTGCTGACATGGTTATCTTTACATAGTTATTCTCTTATAGTATAACTTGAACTTATGGTATTTAATGATAAATTGTACAACAGTTCTCAGTTTCTTAACAATAACCTCCCAAGACTCTGATGTGACCTAGTACTTTTTCTTACTATTGCTTTATCTAGTTTTCTTAGTTGTATACCTGTAGCATGTCTCTCATCCTCTCAGCAACAGACACCTGGAGAAAACTTCCAAAGCAGATACTTGTATTGAAAGAGTAGCAACAGCTGTAGCAGTGATACCACACTCCAAAACAATGCACTCATAGTACTGACAAACACAGGGGAATGTATGTCTGAATCAATTGCTAGGGACTTCACTGAGCACAATTTTACTCTTAATCTCTCCATTTCATAATCCATAACATTCGTACCACACTTAAAGGCAGACATCCACCTTCCACAAACACAGCTACCCACACCCACACAACATACCAGTCAAATTTAAGGCTTTTCCCACCTCTCTGCAAAACACTGCTGTAAAGGCTTTGGCAAACAAATGAAAATGATTGAGGGGTGTTGGTTCAGGGCTCCCATCCATATCTCTCAACAGTACAGATTTTTGCAGAAAATCCAGATTTTTTGTCTGTTTTTCATAAAAATTGCAGTTTTGTGTCGAATCACTGGCAAATCATTGAACACTGAAGTCAGAAAGTTGACAGTCATTTGATTTTCAGACTTCATATCCTTAAGAAAATTCACTCTAATGCAAAACCTGTTTATCAACTTTCTAAGTTTGTAAGTGCAATATTTATAAATTGTCCCAATTTTTGGGCCTTTGTCCCCTATTATTTATGGCCTTGTCCAGATTTCTTGTTCTACGATGTTGAGAGGTATGCTGCCATCCCTTCCTACTGGAACCAGTCCACTGCATTTGCACAAGTGTCCCCCTCAGCAGGGCAGCAAGCAGGTATCAGTGCAGATTTGCTTTATAGTTCTTTTACACCACACACACTCACACACACACACACACACACACACACACACACACACACACACACACACACACACACACACACACACACAGAGTAAATCTTGTTGTCCATGTTATTTATTCTTTTCCTTGGTTTCGTTTCTCTTACTTGTAATGTTACTTTTACTCATTTTTTCTCCTGCCTCCCATATCTACCCTAATTATTACTTCTAACAAATACTTTTTCTCACTCTTTCTTCTCTTCCCCTCCTCATCTTTATCGACTATTTGAACTTTTCCACTCTGACATTTGCTTTATGAGTAAATAATGAACTGTCACCCTTATAATGTCAACACATTTCAATGCTACATAATATTGTATTTAGGGTAATAATAGGTTCATATGAGTATTTTCCTGTGCCACTGTTGAGCAGAGCCACAGAAGTGATTCCGGGGTATATTTCCTATTTTCCATCAACTCAAAGATTTTTCTTGAAGAGTGCCAATGAGAAACTTTGCTTGACATAGATGGGTAGCTTGTTCCAGAGTATGAGAAGTCTCTGGGACAGGAATCTATCCCTCCAGCATGTCCTGTTTATTGTGGTGACAAGGTTTAGGTCCCTAGAACATGTAGCTCAGAGGGATTGGGATTTCCTTAGGTGTAGCATGTCCAACATCTTTGGATTTGACATAGCTTTATACGTTAGGCAGAAATCACCTCAGAGTAGGTGATATGCTATGGAGTAAAGCTGGAGTTTTTTGAGATGGTCAGTGTAGGGCATCTGTTTGAGGCCAGTAATCCTCTTTGTGAGGTACTTCTGTGGCCTTTCCAGCTGCTGCAAATGTCTTGTGAGGTACATTCCAAAAGGGGCGTTGTACTCTATAATGGGTGTAATGAGTGTCGAGTAGAGGGGAACAATGACCTCTTTTTTCCCGGATAAGAACCCTTTTGTGAAGAGGTGTGCCACATAGAAGGACTTCCTGACTACTGTGGCAATGTGATTATCAAAGGAGAGACTACTGTCCACCTGGGTCCCAAGGTCTCTTATCACACATTCAGTGTTAAGTAGACTGCTGCCTATGTGGTAGTACATGGGTACAGAGTTTTACAAAAGGGGATGACAATGCACTTTTTGGCATTGAGCTTGAGGCCATGGCTCTGACACCAGGCATCTGTCTCACTGAGGCCCTTCTGTAGAATGTCCACATCATTTGGGGACTCGACTATGGCTCCCAGTTTGCAGTCATCTGCGAACTTCATTAGCCAGAGGCCTTCTGTGTTAGTCTCTACTTCAGAGAAGTAGATACCAAACAAGAGAGGTCCCAGGACTGAACCCTGTGGTACTCCACTTGTCACTGGTTTGATGTCAGATTTGGAGTCTGCAACTTTTACAGTGTGGGTTCTGTCAGTGAGCCATTTGGCAACCCATCTTGTGATGTAAGGATTTATACCTAGTTTAGTGAGTTTAACTATAATTCCAGAATGGGGGATGGTGTCAAAAGCCTTGGCGAGGTCAAGATAGGCTTTGTGAACCACCTTAGCCTCATCTACAGCTTTGGTGACTGCTTCAAAGAAGTAGATTAGTTTCAGGATGCATGATCTGCCTTTCACAAACCCGAACTGGGTGGGGTCCAGAGTTTGGAGGTTACCAATGTCTTTGTTTATGAGTTCCATGATGATATATTCCATGGCCTTGCAGACCAGGCTCGTCAGGCTAATAGGGCGACAGTTCCTGGGATCAGTGGTGGCTCCCCCTTTGTAGAGTGGGATAACTGTTGCTGTGCACCATTCAGTGGGCACAAAGCCTGATGTGAGGCTATGACTGAACATGGTGCTTAGGTGGGAAGCCAGTAAGTTCTGAAGTTCGTGTAAAACGCAGCCTGGGATGTTGTCCAGTCCTATGTATGCTGTGTTTTTGGTTTTAGAGAGTGCAGCATTTACCTCTGTAGTTGTGATTACAGGGACTCTGCATTATTCCTGTATAGATATGGGCCCTTTAGGGTGTGAGAGGGTGGTAAAGTTAGCACTGAACCTCTCTGCCAGGATGTTGGCAATATCAGTTGGTTCTGTAGTTTTTATGCCGTTGTGCTGTAACTCAAAGCAGATCTGGGTGTAGCCATTGAGATTCTTGACACAGCTATAGAATGCTTTGTGGTTCTCCTAAGAATCAGTGGCAATTTTATTTTCATAGCTAGCTTTGGAGGCTCTTATAAGGGATCTCAGCTTCTTACTGAGGCTGACCAGGGAGCTCTACCACTCATGGGATTTTACTCTCTTTTGCAACAGTTTCTTCCTTCTGTTGTACAGTTTGTTTATGACAGGGGACCACCAGATTGGCTTCCTTTTTTTGGAGGGTAGCTTCTTGGTTCTGTTTGGGATAGCACGATCCATGCACTCGTGTAAGTGCTTATAGAGCGCATTTGTGTAGGATTCAGCAGTCGTAACGGTATTGTCCATCTGCATGGGTGTCATGAAGTTCACCACTTCTGTCTTAAGAAGCATGAAGTTGGCTTTGGAGAATTTTTTTACAGTGGTTTGCTTAATGGGGGGTGGGGGTGGGATGTGGATATCTAGGTTGATTAGCTTATGGTCGGATCTGACCAACGAGGATTTGACTTTGGGTGTGGAACACCGGTCACTCATGCTGGTAAGGACTAAGTCTAGGATACTGTTGCCCTTGGTGGGGGTGGGGGTAAGTTGATCCAGGACACTGGAATTTATGAATTCCAGAAAGCGTTGAGCAAAGGAATTGGTACATGAGTAGTTTTCTCCACAAATATGTCAAAAGACTCTGCTTCCAGTAAACAATAAAGGCTGTCCTCCGTAAAAGTTCTTAGAACTCAATATAGTAATCAATCCACCAGCCAAAAACGGGTTGCAAAGAACTCCAGTTGATTTATTTATTTAACATAAAATAATGAAAAAAAGTCGGATTTAGCGCTTTCATCTCCACCACGGAGACTTCATCAGAATCATCTGTTTCATGTTAAAACCCTTTATATATCAATCCATTCATTCTAATTGGCTGGCCAATCAATGCTGAAATTAATAAACTAACCAAACTTTTAACCCTTCATATCCAGTAATAAAAACATTTGGTTTGTATTAAAGCAATTCTATAAATAATTTGTAGATACATGTACAAGTATAAAATATTGGGTACAAGTTATACACATAAATGAATAATTGTCATTGTGAAAAATTGTTAATAAATTGTTAAAAATCTTTTAAAAACAATGTATGCATCAGAAAAAAAAAAAAAAAATATATATATATATATATACATATATATATATATATATATATATATATATATATATATCTACATGTATATATATATATATATATATATATATATATATATAATATATATATATATATATACATGTATATATCCCCCTAATTCTCAAAGGGACAGTATACGTGTGACCCCCTGTCATGGTACCTACTAAACATTTTAGACAATAAAGTGCATTGTAACAAAAAAGTCATAATTGAAATGCTTAGTTCATGCATATAACATCCTATACTCTATCCCTGGGATTCATGAAGCTTGCGCCAGGTGCAGGTGTAGCGTAGGCAGTATAACACCAAATATGGCCACTGAGCGATTCAGGTACTATCCAATTCCACGTGCACTACCGGTGTACGCCAGAACTGCGCAGCCCTCAGCTTAGGTATGCTAATCACCCCATGCGCAGTGCTGCACCATGCAAATGAAGGTACATAGCAATTCATGAAGCGGTGCAGGTGTAGCGTAAGCCCACGGAAATGTAAACCAAAAAACACTGTTTACATTTTTCCAAACAGAACATTGGAGCTATGAAAGCAGACCAGACTCATGTATTACAAAGTTAACATATGCCAATGGCTAAATATACAGCCAATGGCATAAGAAAAGATG
The DNA here is from genome assembly GCF_019279795.1 of Protopterus annectens. Taxonomy (NCBI): domain Eukaryota; kingdom Metazoa; phylum Chordata; order Ceratodontiformes; family Protopteridae; genus Protopterus; species Protopterus annectens. Next base: position 431,201,404 of record NC_056751.1, on the reverse strand, counting down.
CACAACACCTAAAAAACAACATTTAATGTCATGTCCACAGTAACACAAAGTACAACTGCAGGGCATGTGTGCTCAAACGGGAACACAAAGAAAATATATACAAATCTCATAAAATCACAATGTAATACAAATCAGTATTTCACCATAATACCCAATGGTATGCATGTTACACCACAACTAAGCTGCAAGGGTTGCTAAGGGTCTGTGACAGTGTTCGGCATGGTAACTATGAATTAGTAGTCAATGCCATGCAAATGAGTCAGGTAATACTGAATCACAAACGTTCTGCCGGATTAAGGATGTACCATATGGCGCAGCGCTTCAACACCGAGGAGTGGCTCAGAGGTATACATGACATCAGCAGTGGGGTGTGCCACCATAGCTGTAAGCACATTGGAGCAATGCAAATCTGGCCTGGTCGTTACTAAGCAAAGCCACAGGACAGGGGTGGGGAGATAGGTATAGCATCGTTTAGCTGAGAGCAAATATGGTGCCCGAAAGCGCATGTGTATGGGGATGAAAATGTGCCCGAAACCCTGTAAGCGGATGCATGCGCTGCGAACCATAGCACAAACAGGAAGGTCAGGGGAAGAAAAGAAGGAAATGCCGCAGTAGGGTAATTGGAGTACAACTGAGCAATTAACACCTATTAACTCACAGCGGGCAATCGACGGCAGCTGACAAGTCTGCTCCCAGAAACCTGCAAAACAGGATAGGGGAGGTGTTGGATTGCAAAGAAAGGAGAACTGTCATAGCAGAGGGAATAGAACACATTACGCAAGATAAGCCAGGTCTAGGAAAGTACAAATGAAAGCAGACTGCTGGATGCATGCCAGAAAATGGTAGGTGAAATGTGAAGAAATGTAAAGGGACGGGCAAGAGGTAATCCACGGCAGCCAAATGTAATTCAACACCAAAGGCACCACAATAGTAGTTCCTGTAGTAAAACACATAAGATACCCTGTAGCTACGATCGTACATACACACCCTATGACATCATCGGTGTTCACAGCACAATAATATAAAGTGTGAAAGCACCCTACACACCTGTGTATTCCCAAACACTGCACCATAGGTGTAAACACACGGGGAACTTTTAAAATGTACATGTTGGGAGCTGCCATAGCTGTGATTCATCACCATGTGTTAGTGACTGACGGTGTTGTGGAGGATTATGCTGACAACCACCGCAGGCCCTGGAGTAGGAGAAGAGTGTTCAGACCAAGGGTAACCTACCAGGGGCTACATGATCTGGAGATAGTAGAGTGTTACAGGGTGAACAGGGACATCTTACAGCAAATAGTTGAGCTGTGCCGGCCACGCCTGAGATCCAGAAACAACAGAGGGGAACCCAACCCAGTGGACACAAAGGTATGTGTAAGCTTGCAAATACTAGCCACAGGTACCTTTCAAAGGCCAACTTTAGATATAATGGGGATCTCACAGGCATCAGCATCCAGGGTACTACACCAGTTCCTGGATGCCATGTTACCACATGCCAATGAGTATATATACTTCCCCCGAACTCAGGAGGAGTTGGCCAGCAATATGCATCACTTCCACCATGTGGCACACTACCCGGAGATACTGGGTGCGATAGACTGCACGCACATACATATCAAGTCACCACCCAGTGAGCATGGTAGGCGCTACATAAATCGTAAGGGATTCCACTCCAACTGCCCGGTCATGTGCAATGCCCAGGGCATTATCATGGATGTGTGTGCTGGCAGCCGTGGAAGCTACCATGACTCCCATATCTGGCATGCCTCACAGCTGTATCAGGTATTTGTCAGGGGGGACATCCCACATGGCCACCTTGTGGCTGATGCTGGCTATGCACTGGAACCATGGATGATGACTCCCATCAGAAATGCACACACCCATGCAAGAATGCCATAATGAGGCACACGCACAAACCAGAATCATCATAGAGCGTGTGTTCGGGATGCTGAAATCACAGTTCCATTGCTTGGACACATCTGGTGAAGCCTTACAGTACTCTCCAGGCATGTGTGCCCACATCTTCGTAGTATGTGCCATGCTACATAATATTATCCTGTGGAAACAGCTGCAGCAGGGGCAAAATGGTGAAGGCCCTCATAGCCCACCGCAATTGCCAAGGCCATCACAGGCACATAGGGATTCAGACCACGAACACCCTGCGCCAGCCCCAGTAGGCAGACGGAGGCATGCCTAATATGCCTATGCCTTGGCAAAGAGGGAACGTATAGAACATTCTCTGACAGTGTAGGCCCCTACGGACTGACACACCTCTCCACCTGCACACACAGTAAAATGGATGGCACACACACACAACCACCTCTAAATTGTAATGTATAGGTGGGCTACTGTGTACACACAACAGCTATTGGAACAAGGAATGTCAACACCTGAACAGTACATGCACCTATCAGCATATGTTGGTACTGTGTGTATAGGTTCCTAGGTACATCGGTAGGTACACGCCTGATTGTCAGAGGCTATACACCAATCAAGGCAAACAGTGTCTGCTGTTGCCACAACATCAAGTAACCAACTGTCGCTCAGTGGAGCAGAGGCAATCGCGGGATCACATGTGTGTAAGCACTGTTCTCCACACACTCTTCACGGATTCCCTGATGCATTAATGAGGGGCTCCACATAATGTAATCATGGATGTCGTGTCAAGGCATGGGGTGTACCCATGACAGGTATCTGTCACCCCAGCATGCTCCACCTATGGTCATTTGAAGGTGTAGCACATTATCGTGTGTGGCTCACTGTGATATACATACCCAATGCTGGAGCACATCCATTAAACATCACATGGACATACCATTAATAGGACTCATCCATATGTAAACTAACTGAGTTACCCATGTGATTGCAATATGGAGTAGCAGCCGTAGTATAGTCCACATACAAAACACAATAACATGTGTACAAATCCCAGATGTCCAAGTGGTAAATGCAGTGACCATCGTGCATGTTCCCGGTCCCATGTCCTGCAAGGGATGTAACGTAATCCCGAAGGCACGAATAATGCATGTCGGATGCAGGTCATCAGATCATGTTTAGCACACATTAGCGGGAATATGCATTGCCCAGTGCTGGTAAGCGTCATTTAAATATGACTATACGGATATGTGTGAAACAGGGCTAAGCTTCTCTGAATATCATGTAGATCATGGTCAATGATGTCCAGAACAGGTGAAACCAGCATTATTCACCCCTGTACTAATAGTGCCTGCTCTGAAGGGTAAAACGACCACTGCCAGGAGTAGAACACGCAATCATGTACACAATCACCTAACACTATGGTAGCCAGGATTTACCTATGGCAGGTGTTTAATGTGACAGGTTCAAACACAAACGTGCAGAGTCCAGGAAACAGTATACACCGACAAGTACACAATGAAAGGTGTATTCTGCCTGTCACTCTCTCTGTTATATATATATATATATATATACATATATATATATATATATATATATATATATATATATATAAATATACATATATATAATACAGATAGAAAGGGTGATAGAGAGATATATGTTGATATATATGGATTCACCGATATCTGCAAATATATAGATAGGCCAACGACATGTGCACAACTATGGAGGTACAAATAAATAGGATACTGCCAACTATGGAATGTGTCACATACCGACACGCGTAACCACGAGGCTGAAAGACCGAAAGAACACAGTACCAGAACACTAGAACCACAAGTAATATTATCACGACATGAAGGGACATTTAGTTACCGCTGTCGGTGTTGCTGTCCACGTAGGTACTGTGTTCAACTGTGTTTGTGATTGCCGTAGTCTGTATATGTGTGTGTTGAGGGTGCCGTGTGTGTTTCCATGTGACTGTAATGTGTCTGTGTGTGTCTGTTAGTGCCAACTTGGAGGTAGATCATTACAGTAGGTGTGGTTATAGCTAGCCGTAGGCATATGGTTACCACCTGTCCCACATTAGGAGAGACAGCCCCTCCCTGGGCAGTTGTGTCCTGACATAAAACATTAAATAGGGCAAATGTCCGAGATTGTAAGACATTATTATGTCCCATGTATTATGTAATAGTTGCATTAAATAGTTATGCCTGTATGCAAGAAACGTAAATGTTACACGCAATATGATAAGTAGCCAAAGTTCTACAAGAATAAGTATGTATTCAGGATAAAAGTATGTGCTATCCTATGTACAGGCCGTGGGTATGTGTCAGCCTGTAAACACCGATGTATGTCCCGCAAGTGTCCCACAATGGCCATTTGAAAAGGTGGCAACCCATGTCAAAGAGGTTCAGTTACCAACACAACTGCAATGAGTGCAAATATCTGGGACAGAAATACACGGGACAGCTGTCATTTAGTAACATTCCTTTACATATCGCTGTATTTCCGGAGGTATGGAAGTATCAACCTCACCTGCATAATATATAGAAACCAATTAACAACGGCCCAATGTATATGCCTGTAACAAATGTCTACTAACTGATAGGTCTTTAATTAGGGAAGGAGCCCACACACATATATGGAATATGTAGAAATGCAAGCCCCACAAACCTGTATATGCTACATACACCCACCTACATCCCCCACACACGAAACTATAGCAATACAGACTGTAATTACAGCACAAACATCCAGTCACTCAATTACATCTGCAGAAGCATTAACATACCTTGTGAGAGACACATTTTTAAAGGCGTCATGTGAAATCGTAGCCGTTGTATAATGGAACAGATGGCGATATTACGGGTTTTGTTTACAATAGTCACTTATCAGACGGTTGGGATGACAGGTGCACTCACATGTAGAACCACATACTCTAGCCGTCACACACAATCCACGGGGGACATGAATCCAAAATATCCATGTCTCTACACATAGCAGTTGCAATTACACACAACAAAACACAATACAGGCCGTCTCCCCGAAGGTAGGGCAAATGGGCTATGCCCAAGTGGAGAATTCAATTATACCCCACTGTTGCTGTGTAATTGGCGAATGGAGTAGCTGCACAGCTGATGTGCAAGTAATAATTCACTCAGGAACACCAATTGGCGGGAGGAAACCACATGTTACAGGTATCGACGTATATAAGGATGACTTGCCAGACATTCAAACCATATGCTCATACCATAGAACTGTTTAAACAGTGTAAGAGAGATAGTTACAAAAGTTCTGAACGATAACAAGGTATGTAGAACACTCAGCATGTTAGTGTATGTATAGCCTGTTTTGTATTAATTAAAAGTGTCCGCAATGCATAAAGTGGGAAAAGGTATTATGTAGTGATGTCTTGCTGAGCATAGTAATGCTTGTAGAAATTGTGTGTCCTGCAGTGGGCCACAAGGTAAACATCACAGACACCACAAGGGATGCTACATGAGGGCTTTAAACAGAACAATTCCATACCACCCGCCGTCAGTGGTAGGGTATGTCCAACAAGTACGTGCCATAGCAGGAGATAGTATATGTTGATATACTGTCACAGTAGGCATGTGTATGGGCATATAACAACAATGACATGCCTAAGGTGGTCCCGCTGTGCAAGTATGCTTTGCATTATGGGATAATATGTAAAATATGTGTAATGTACAGTATTGTAGGTAGATATGTCAGATATGCTACACAGCATAACAGGCATATCATGCATACCAAAGGTATCGTCAATTGGCATGTACAATATACAATAACAGGATACATATGGCTTGTAGTCACGGGACACTGTAACAGCATGATAGCTAATCGAAATGGAAGAGCTACTCAATTAACCATGCACAAAGGACATGTAATAGCTTCACAGGTTAATAGTGGGGTACTATGCAGTCTGGCAAGTCTATGTGTAAGCCTAACTACAGTGTTTACACCAGAGGCACCTCTCTAGGGTAGTGTCCTGTCTGTGAACAGCAGAGCCATGTGTTACCTGCACCTCTGCACAGTACAGCCACTGCAGTGATCCCTGGCGTACATGTGTGTCTCCCATCCACCAAGTGAGGTATCACATGAACAGTGCTATTGAGTGTCCCTGCGTGATGTACATAGGAATCATGTTCCAAAGCATGGTGAGTGTCTGGTTTGAGAATTTAACCCTCAAGCACATCCCACTCATCATTGCGTGTGTGCACATATCCATGAGCATGTTGCTCACAGTGGCTTTTGCTTATGTCGCTTATGTGGAGTATATCCATGAATATTGTTGTGGACATGGGCCCTGTCTGTTCAGCAGAGGTCACCCCTGAGTATGTAGTATGCAAATGTGTACAGTCGTGGTGTCCGTAGTTCTGCCGCATACGTCAACCTTCGGAGCTCAATAATCTTCATGGCATATTAATGTTGTGGTATGTAAAGCCGTAGCTGTTCTGTAAGGTACACCCTAAATGGGGTGTTTGTACCCTTGAATGTGTGTATATGTCAGGAGTTCAGAGGTACAATGGGTGCCTATGTTCCAGCTACAAACCCAGTACAGATAAGAGTGGCCACGTAGAAGGATATCCATGCCACAGTGGCAATACGGTTATCAAAGGAGTGGGTGCTACATATGTGTATACTACAATCACGTACAATGTGACATGTATGTAGGGGACTACCACCTATTTGATAGTCAGTGGGTGATTGGTGTAATGCAAAGGGGATGTTCATGCACCTTGTGTCATGCAGCTTGAGGCCATGATATTGATATCAGGTATCCGTCACAGTGACACCCTTATGGAGGGAGTCAGTATCAGCTGGTGGATCAATCATGGTGGTTTGTATGCAGTTGTCTGGAAAGCTAATCAGGGAAAGTCCCTCTGTGCTAGCCTGTACCTCAGGGAAGCATATACCGAACATGAGGGGCCCTATGACTGAGGACTGTGGTATGCCAAGTGTAACTGAAATACAGTAGGTACTATGATATGCTACCCTCATTGTGTGGGCCCTGTCTGTGTGCCACTTTGCATAACATCCTGAGATATAGGGGATCGATGTGCAGGTGGATGTGTATGTTGTCAATACCAGAATGGATAATGGTGCTGAAAGCCAATGAGAGGACAATGTAGGCTGTGTGGACCCACTTACCATCATCAACTACTCTGGTAACTATATCAAAGGAGTCCACCAGGTGTAGGAGCCATGCTCTGGCCCTAACAAGTCCAACCTGGGTGGCATCAAAGGACTGGAGCCCACCAATGTCTCTGTGAATGACTTCCATGATGATGTGCCCCATAGCCTTGCAGAACAGTCCAGTCAGGCGTATAGGGCAATAGTCCCTCTCGTTCATTGTGGCGCCACCTGTGTGGAGCGTGATAACTGTTGCTGTGTGCCATTCAAGGGCCACAATGCCTGATACAAGGCTATTACTGAATCTGGTGGCCAAGTGGGGAAACATGTCATTCAGAGGTTTGTGTAAATCACAGCCTGGGATGTTGGATGGTCACATGGAGTCAGTGTTCCAGGCTTTAGAGAGTGCAGGTTAGTACTGTGTAATTGTGACCGCAGGGACACCGCAATGTTCCTGCATGGATTGTGGCCCTGTAGGGAGTGAGAGAGTGTAATGTTAGCATTGAACCCATCCGCCAGCATGTTACCAACATCACTTGGTTCTGTAATGTTCCTGAGTAACTGTTGTATGTCAGAGCAGATGTGGGTATTGCCATTGACTACTGAAATACCTCCATAATGCATTGTGGTACACCCTGGAATGTGTCGCAGTAATGTTTACATAGCTAGGTTCGGAGTATGTGATGAGGGATCCCGTAGCCCTACTGAGCTACCCCACCCATGAGATTGTGCTCCACTTTGCAACAGCCTCCACCTTTTGTTGTAAATTATGTCCATGTAACTGGACCCCCAGAGTGGCGTCCGTTATCTGATGGGTACCATCATGGCTCTGTTTGGAATAGCATGATCCATGCAGTCATGTAAGTGCTAATGAAGTGCACTGGGGTATGTTTCAGCATTTGTATATGCATTGTCCATCTGCACAGGTGTCATGACGTTAACTACTGCTGTCATAAGACGTCTGTAGTAGGTGTTGCAGTACTCTTGTACTGTGTATGCAGTGAAGGGTGTGGTGCCAGGATGTGGATAACAAGGGTGATTAGCATATGTTCGGAATCCACCAATGAGGGGATAACCCCAGGTGTGGAACACCAGTCACATGTTGGTAGTGTCCATGTCTAGGATATTGTTGGTCTTGGAGGTGGTGTGTATGGGTTGATCCAGCCGAGTGGAGGTTATGAATCCCGGACAGCATTGGCATAATGTGTGGGTACATGAGTGGCTATCCCAGTTAAGTGTGGGGTAGTGTCAGTATCACATCAGTAGTACCTGTCTGAACCCTATTGTCCAGTACACAAAGAAATGAGGTCTGGTAACCATGGGGTATGTTGTTGAATCCGTAGCATGTTACAATGTGTATAGCAGTTCTGGCCACAGTTAGTTGCACGTGGAGCACCTCTGATGCATTGTGCTAAGTAACTAGCCAGGATGTATGTACAACATAGTGGAATATGGGAACACCTCAGCTGTGGGTGTTCCGGTCCAGGTTATATGACTGAAAGGTGTGGTCTGCGTATAACCTGTCATTGCAGGTGTGCTCTGCGGAGCCTAGAGGCAGGTCCCAGTAACTGCAGAGATATTGAAGTGGTCCATTATAAGGAGTGCCTTGCCTGCATGCGTCAGAGATGAAGATGTCAAGCATTGAGTCACATGACCCCATGTTTTGCTTGCCTGTTCCCGTTCTGGTGGTGAATGTTATTGGAAACTGTGCAAGACAGACAGTATAGGAGCAGCAAGAGCCTTACATGTTATCTGTACTCCCAGGGCTGACAGGTGCAGGTCATCTGTGCCAAAGCATCGTGTTTTATTGACCATGTCAGTCAAATCAGACAGATACCGGATGCCTGTGGAATGACAGCAGAAGCATAGGCAACTGTTGAAGTGAAACAGTCGTTGTACAGTGGTATCAAGTCCGGATGAATGCATAATGCTCCCCAGGCCCTGGACCATACCTTCAGGGCTACAAGACCGGTGAGCTATTGCATGTCCCTGCACATGTAGTCTGTGAAGTTGCATCTCAGGGCAGTCACACTAACATGGAGAATGACAGTCAAAGTGTACATGGTGAGGTCTTGCATGGGTGCATAGGTTATGTTGCAGAACCAGTTACCCGACAGCTAGATGTAAGCGACTATCGCCTTGTGTAGCCTGCTGAGTGGGACATCAGTGTGACCGCCTACAGAGTCACCTATGACTGGTGTGTTGTGTATGTTATAACACCCTATTGGCTGTATGTGATGGGCACACATGAGTCTGTTGGCTATAAGTTAATGTTGTTGTGTTTGGTGATGGGGGCTGCCTTTGGTGCCTACACAGAGTATGGAGAGGTACTGCACAAGTTGTACTCATATGTGTGGCCTGTGGTGGTGGAGATCTTGTGAGACTATGTGATGAGTGGGGTGTGTTGCAAATGTTACACGTCCCCACATGACTGTCAGGTTCAGTCAGGGTTGGTGACAGCATTACCCCCAGCATGGCTGCATATGTGCATCTCCCACAGGCTGTAGTGCCGTATGTTGGGAGGTGAGCATTGACTGTGTACATGAGACAATTGCTCTATTGCCACATGTACCCCATATTCATCATATAGACAGGCAATAGCACTGGTACGTGACAGTTGGACATGCCTGTATATTCAACCATGTCTCACAAGATATGTGAGTTACATGTGTACAACAGCTGTTGCACTGTAAGCAAGCTGGAAATGTAAGGACAGACAGTGTACTTGTGAGAAATGGTTTGGAATGGGTGCTATATTAATTAGTAGCTCATGAAGTGCTCACAAGTTCTGAACAAGTGCTGAGCATGAAAATGCAATACAGATAGGGTGTTGGATAATATCAACCCACAAGTGGTGACGACAGTCATAATTGGAGGCACCGCATTATTACCCTGCTGAGTATGGTCTGCAAGTCCATGAACCATTATCAACATAGATGTTAGCAGTACAGATGTAGATGACAGTATGGATGTTTGACTACATGTACCTTCGTATGTCACAGGAGTGTTCTACCAGTGGCCTGTTGACAGAATCAACACTACAAAAGGTGTCAGAGTGACATGTGCATATCACACCAGTGGCAGCTACAGTAAAACAGGGTTAATATGTTGTACTCCCCCCCTCATTGTAGCCCATACCACACAGACAAATGTGAGGCCTCTGTGTATGTAAGGATGTGAATGGCCATGACCTATGAGCAATAGCTGTCTCTGTGTTGTGAACAACATACAGAATGGGCTTTGTGGGTGAGGTGTGTGACAGATGTGCACATTCTGACAGATGATATCAGCATTGTCACTGCTAGGTGAATATCCCTGTACCCATTAACTACCACCTAGGCTGCGGTCAACATTATGGACACTGTATAAGGGATGGTGCTGTGCAGTTCACCTCCCTGAGTTGGTGATGTCTCCAGGCCTCTTAGGTAGTCATACGAGGCACTCATGTCATGACAGGGTGTCATCCATGAACATGGAGATCATTGGACAGGCATACTCAGCACTCGGGTGACCAATATTGGATCACGTATCACCTTTAAGGGGTATTGGCCATGTGAGGATGGGCGATACCAGCCTTCACAATCCTCACCTCCACTATGCAGCATGCTGGCTACCTTGCATAAAGACATGTGCTACACTATGATGTTGGACATGCTACACGTACATATCCTGATCTGAAAGACATACGTCATGGACAACTACTGTCCTACTACTAGGATCGCCACATGCTGGACAGATCCCTGTGCCATACATGTGACATACTCCCACCATATCATGCAACCCTGTCCATCAAAGCTGCACATGTCATCTCTGTCATACATGGTGTGATGACCGCATGGTAGACGTATTATCAACTGTCTGGATCAGTAATGTGGCACTGATGCACCTCGCGGTGGCAAAATGGCTGTTGGATACAGCTAGGAAACCTTGCCCGTACATGCTATAGTTGATAACCATCCCTGCGAATGACGTCCGACTAGTCATTGTCCCATGTCTATCACATGTGCAACACAGGCGATCCGTGACAGGATGTTGAACTGCTGTACAGTGCCGTGTAGATGTATATGACAAAACACATGCATGTAAAGGTTACCATGCGTATGTGTGCATTGTCACTCCTCAAGTCCATTAAGGCAGTGTATGTGTTGATATGTGACATATACACAGCATCAAGGTCAACAGCTTACTGTGGACACATCCAGGCATGTGCTGATAGGTAAGAACACCAGTGCAGGCAAACAGACATGCCCACATCAAGACATCATTCACATGGAGTATGAACAATGTAATGAGGTGACACACATATATGGTGATGATATCCAATGCATAATGGGTATTACATGTGTGTGACACAAACATGTTAGTCGTGTCAGTGTCATGATGATTTGAAGGATAACTGTGCAGATGTACTAGATTTACTACAAATGTATGTGCAGCAGTATCTCTGTACATCTTTGTGATACTGTGACCTGTCACCATCATTATGTCTTACAGACAATGCCTCATTCACGCCTGCCAGCGTACAGCCACCAGGAGGATGATGTCCTTATCCTGTACCTCCATGAGAACTACGAGGTGTTGTTCAGCCATGTGCCACAGCATGCCCAGCAGCATGACAACCTGTGGCAGGATCTTTGCAGGAGGGTTAATGATGTGGGTGGCCATAACCGCACCTACCAGCAGGTGCACAGACACTGCACGGACTTGATACGACATGCAAAACAGCATGCTACTGCAATCGCCAGGGAACAAGGTGGAACAGGTGGTGGGCCACCAACCCAGCCCCCACTCACACACACCGAGGAGCTACTGGCCAGTCTGGGGACACCATCAGAACAGCATCCACAAACACTAGCTGCCATCATGGAGGTGGGTGTCTCCCAACCAATGAGCCTGGACTTGCCTGGTAAGTCAGTACTGCACATATGACTATTATATCCCATTTAGTTGCATGTGTCACTGTACATTATGTAATGTAACATCATATGCAAGGTATGCTTACACACATGCTGCATGCTACAGTATGCTACCCTGTGTATGCACACATGTGCATACTATATGCTATTGTACAGGGGAATGTGTTAACATGCACAATCACCCTGTGGCTGTCATACAGTCATGGATAATGTTCAAACTGCTGTGTCACCCCTATACAGGTACCTCTTGTGTGCCGCACAGACATCAGTCCATTACAGGTGAGACTGTCATCAGTATCAGGCATGTTAAAGCATAGATCTATTTGCCATGTGGCCAGTTAACACTTGTACACTTGATGTTTGGTCCAGTCACGATATACAGGTCACATCTCCCATCATTCACACTGGCTACCCATGTGTAATATATACAAATGAAATGATACACCGACATGAAACCACAGTATCTGTCATTGCTACATGTGTGGACAGCTGTGCATACAACGGTGGAGGTGTTGTACAATGTAGGCATATGTACTATACATTGGAACAACACATGTGTGGTACGCAAACAGTACCACACAGTGAGCTGGGATATGGGCAGCCCACAGGAGTCACCATTGTGTTATATGCCCCTGCAATGGGTGCAAACATTGTGATGTGCCATCTGACATGTCCCAGACACGTAGTGTTCTGGCTGCAATATTGTCACACTATCCCATAACACATACCCCACATACCCCGCATTAGCGCAATTTAGCGTGATTTAGCGCGGAGCTGCCACTGTTGCACACTAGGGCAGCGCCAGTTAAGCAGGTTTAAACTATTCGGGCTACCTAAAGTCCACTCTTCAAATTTTCCCTTAAAACTACCTTCCTCGAACTATACTACTGATCTAATCAGCGTATCCTATAACTAAAAAGATCATCTCTACTTGACTCCAAGTAGACTATTCTCTATCTGTTAAACCTAGCACTTGCTCCTACAGTACTTATTACCTTGATACGGCACTCTTATAGATAGCACCCCAAAAAGGCAAACTCCCACTTCTCGGTCACCCACGTCCCCCGGAATCTTTTAAAGTTTTTTTGTCTAGTCCTTCTAGCATGTCGAGGGATCAGTTGCTAGTGTCCTCTCCTGCTCAGCTGGTGAACCTGGGAATATTGAGGCAATGTTACAATTGCCTCATGTACACTGAACAACCCTCTCCTCCTCCCACAAAACACAAATACATGCGAGATGCAACTATACGGCCAAACTGGAGGCTGAGCTCTCTCAACATAGGACTGGCAAGACCAGTCAGGAGGAGAAGGTTACCACACACACTATAGACCCAGTCTCACATAGTACCATCACAACCTCAAATCATACACATAAACACACTAAGACATACTGGAGGCTCTGATCAAAAATCTACCAAAACAGCAGAGGCCACCAAAGCAGACACCCAAACAACCACCACCTCAGAACACAACACCTGCAACACATAGACCTCACAGTCAGAGTGTCAAACAGTCACAGCCCTTAAGGCCAAACACAATGCCAGACACACTAGTCATTGGTGACTCCATAGTCAGCCACACTGGCGTCCCGCTCACCAGACTGAGTAAGGAGAAGGTCACAGTAAGCTGCCTGTCGGGCGCTAGAATCCGCCACATAACGCAAGCACTCAGGTCTCTCAACAGCAGGTACAAATACGACTCAGTCATTGTCCACGCTGGTGTAAACGACCTGAGACGCACCTTGGACTACATGAAAAGAGACATTGAGGAGCTCTCTGATTATGTAGCCCAGGCAGGTATGACCCTGACCTTGAGCAGTATCCTACCTTCACCAAGAATGATGCCACAATACAGAGATAAGATGATCAGCTTTAACAACTGGCTTAAACTCTGGTGTCATTCAAAGGGGATCCAATGTCTGTCTGCCTGGGATAACATGCTGGACAAGCCACGCTGCTTCGCGAGGGACGGCTTGCACCTGTCACCCTGGGATTCGGATATTGGCAAAGGCTCTTGCCACCCCATAGTGCCTTTTTAGGCAAGGCTCAAATTCTAAACCTACCACCCTAGAACACAAAAAGGAAAAAACTAAGGGTAATGCTGCTCAATGCCAGAAGTCTAAATCTCAAAATGCATGCACTCGAGGCCCTTCTCAGTATGGAGAACATCGATGTCTGTGCTGTGACAGAAACCTGGTTCAAGGCTCCTGAGAGCACCCCAGCACTATCAGGTTTTACCTCATATCATGCTCCGCCCCAAAATCCGGACAATACCAAGAAAGGAGGGTATCCATATTCATCAAGGACACCCACACCTCAAGACTGGTGGCAACGCACAATGCATCGGAGACCATCCAGGTGCAATTAACCATAGGCAAGACTGCTCTGCAAATTGTAGCATGTTACAGGCCACCTTCACAAACTCAGGAACCTCACATGGCCTTCCTGAAAACACTAGAGGGATAAATGTATCACCAAACACCATCATACTAGGTGACTTCAATTACCCTAATATAGACTGGGAACACTACTCAAGCCCAAACACCCTAGCCCAAAAGTTCCTGGAATTCATAAACTCAAATGCCATGGAACAACTAGTCACCATCCCCACAAGAGGAGAAAACATACTTGATCTCATCATCACGAACATGGGAGCACAATGTTCAACACCGGAAGTATACCCCTCACTGGTGAGATCAGATCACAAACTAATCTCGCTGGAGGTCCTCATCCTATCCCCACCTGAAATAAAAAAGACCACAGTAAAGAACTACTCGAAAGCCAACTTCACACTTCTAAAGACTAGTGTGGTCTCCTTTAAGGCCCCCGAGCCGGCGGAAAACAGTACTCAAGCTGCTGAATCGCTTACAAATGCCTTCTACCAGCACCTGCAGGACTGCATGGATAAGGCAATCCCAAGCAAAACAAAGACTCTTTGTACCAAAGGCAAGCGTCCAGTCTGGTGGACCCCAGCCATAAACAAACTCTACAACAAAAGGAGGAAGCTACTACAAGATAGAGCAAAATCCTTAAAAGGTAAGACACCCTTGATCACTATAAGTAAAAAACTAAGAGCTCATAAAATCATCCAAAGCAAATTTTGAGAGAAAAATAGCTAAAGACTCAAAAGACAATCATAAGGCCTTCTTTAGCTATGTTAGAAACCTGGGAGGAACTCCCAGATATGCTCAGAACTAGTTCAAAATGATGTGAAGATTACTGATCCTACAGACATTGCCAACATACTGGCTGACAGGTTCAGTGCAAACTTCTCCCCATCCCCCAAAGGAGAGATATCTATACCAAGCGATTGCAGCCCCCCAAACATCTCCAACGCCCAAGTGAGAACTGCTCTCCAAAGCAAAAAACACAGCATCCATGGGACCTGATGGTGTCCCCGGCTGTGTGCTCCACGAACTCAACGAGGAATTAAACCCACAGCTAGGACAGCTGTTTAATCATAGTCTTACCTCTGGATACGCATCCAGGAGTGGCACTGCAACTGTGGTCCCACTTCACAAAGGCAGTGCCTCCACCGACCCTGAAATTACCGCCCATTAGCTTGACAAGCCTTATCTGCAAAGCCATGGAGAGGATCATAATGGACCTCATAAATAAAGACATAGGGAATTTGCAGACTTTGGATCCATCCCAGTTTGGCTTTGTCAAAGGCAGATCATGCCTTCTAAACTTGGTTGACTTTTTCGAAACAGTCACCAAAGCCATTGATGAGGGAAAGGCAGTCCATACAGCCTACCTCGATCTGGCAAAGGCCTTCGATACAATACCCCTCGGGTATCATTGAAAAACTCATCAGCTTAAATGTTAACCCATACATCACAAGATGGGTTGCAAACTGGCTGAGTGACAGAACCCACAGGGTCAGAGTTGCTGGCGCCATGTCAGACTCAAAGCCTGTCACAAGTGGTGTACCACAGGGCTCAGTCCTGGGCCCACTCTTGTTTGGCATCTACTTTTCCGAAGTACAAGCAAACACAGGAGGGTTATGGCTGACAAAGTTTGCAGATGACTGCAAACTGGGCCATAGTAGAAAACACATCTGACACAGATATCCTTCAGAAGGGTCTCACAGAAATGGATAACTGGTGCCAGAGCCATGGCCTAAAGTTAAATGCCAAAAATGCATAGTCATACCCTTCAGGAAAAACAAGGTTACCCCTAGCTACCAAATAGGTGGCAATCCACTGAGCACAGAAGAAGTTATCAGGGACCTGGGGACCCAGGTTGATAGTAGTCTGTCATTCGACACCCATGTAGCTAAAGTAGTTAGGAAGACCTTCTACATTGCCCACCTTATCATGAAGGGATTCTCATCTAGATCAAGGGAGGTCATAGTCTCCCTATACTCATCACTCATCAGACCAATGATTGAGTACAATGCCCCATTCGGAATGTATCTGACCCGACACTTGCAGCAGCTGGAGAGGCCACAAAAGTTCCTCACCAAAAGGATAAAGGGTCTCAAACATCTGTCCTATGCTGCCCGACTGAAAGAACTCCAGCTCTACTCAGTCGCCTACCGCTTGCTCAGAGGTGACCTTTGCCTAACATACAAGGCCATGTCAAACCCAGATTTGATGAATATGCTTCACCTCAAAAAATCTAGATCCGTCAGAGCCACAAGGGCGGGAGACTTAAACCTCGACACGGCTATTAATAGGACGTGCTGGAGGGATAGATTCATCACCCAAAGACTCCCTATGCTGTGGAAGAAAATCCTGGTATATGTGAGGCAGAGCACCTCGCTGGCCTTGTTCAAGAGAAATCTGGACCAATGGATGGGAGATCGCAGATATACCCCAGGGATTACCTCAGTGTCACTGCTCGACAGAGGCACAGCAAAATAATGGGTATAGTTCCCCATACTAAAGGGGTGGCGTAAGCCACAAAACTATGGGCTAGGCTTGTAAATGCCCTCAGGCAGATAGCCTAGTATGAACCTATGAACCTATGAACCAAACATACAACCCGTTGTCTGCATAGCCCTGTGGATGGTGACATACATGACATCTATGGGTGTATGTCATATGGGACAACACAGACATGTGAGATAGACAGCCATCACAAACATTTGGCCAACACATGTTCACACATGGCCATGGGGGATGGCCAGAGACATGTAGCCACACAGTAGATGTGATGTGTATACACCCTGTTGCACACTGTCCACACATGGTCCAATCATAGCCTTAGTTGAGTGATTAAACAGTTGATGTGGTACACTGGACATCCTAAAAGCCTGTGCACAGCTAGTGGAGGTGTCAATTAAGTCTACCATATAAGATGTGTTGAACATCACAACTGTGTCATAGCATGACAGTAGTCACCTGTACAGCTTCCACAGACATTGACATCACATCAGGCCACAGATACTGTACATTTCCCTTGCTGCTGTAGGACATCACCGTTAGCTGTGCACCTCGTGTGTGTGGTACATCAATGTCATGTGGGACATGGTGAATTGACAAGTCTGCCATGTGTGGATATCGTTGCCAGGCAGCTAAGACTCTGTAGTACTTGTGCAGGGGTGTCATCTGTAGGTCTTCCAGTGCCCTGTCACATGACACAGCATGGTTTGGTGTGTATACACCTCAGCATCGTGGGTCACAATCCACAGTTATGTCATGG
Organism: Protopterus annectens; assembly: GCF_019279795.1. Lineage (NCBI taxonomy): Eukaryota > Metazoa > Chordata > Ceratodontiformes > Protopteridae > Protopterus > Protopterus annectens. Next base: position 431,183,803 of record NC_056751.1, on the reverse strand, counting down.
GTATGCATGCAGTTATGGCTATGCAATGTGTGCATATTATGCACTGTATAGCAGTATAGACGCCTCATGATGCCATGCAATGGCACAGTGTCTGTACTTCACACTGTATAGCAATTTAGACGGCTCACACTACCCTTCCATGCTCATGCACATTTGCTAAACATGCATTCTATCTGTAGGGCATACAGACAATACTGCAATGTGATGCCCATTACAACGCTGTACATGTGTCAGGACACCATTGTGTCAGACATGTATGCATGTTAATGCACACGTCAGCAGATTACATGTCAAGGACACTTCAGCCATGTGTACTGTTAACCTGTTCTGGTCCACATGGTGTATCACGGGGATGCATGCTTACTACTATGATTGTGTGAACTGCATGGCTACAGATATGACACCTGCTTGCTGTTGTGTGCAACCCAGAGAGGTATGCTAACTAACACTATTAATGTCTGAGCTGCATGCCGTCTGCTGTATCACATGCATGCTGCATGCTGTCTGTCAAATCACATGCATGGTGTGTCTTTGTGTGTGTGTGTCTGTGTGTGTGTGTCTGTGTGTGTGTGTGTGTCTGTGTGTGTGTGTGTCTGTGTGTGTGTGTGTGTGTGTGTGTGTGTGTCTGTCTGTGTGTGTGTGTCTGTGTGTGTGTCTGTCTGTGTGTGTGTGTCTGTGTGTGTGTGTGTGTGTGTGTGTCTGTGTGTGTGTCTGTCTGTGTGTCTGTCTGTGTGTGTGTGATTGTCTGTGTGTGTGTCTGTCTGTGTGTGTGTGTGTGTGTCTGTGTGTGTGTGTGTCTATTGTAATTTAGAGTCTTTCTTTGCATTCACAGGTGATGTAGGTGTGTTACCCTCCTGCGGTCCATCTGATGTTAGTGTCCCCACAGATACTAGCAGTGATGAACCTATGCATGAGGTACAGGCAGGGTTGTCAGGGGCTGAATCTGGCCAATGGTTGCCATCCCAGCTATGACCCCTCTTCCTCGCACACAGTTCAGCTGCCAACACATACCGCATCACCAGTGGCCATAGAGCAAGGACAGTCAGCGTCTGTTAGCGTGGAACAGGAACGTGTGGTGGCTACAGAAGGTGTGTCTCCACACCATGGTGTCAGTGTAATGAATGCAGATGTGCCACACAGGCATGTGGCCAGTGCTGCTCATAGGAGGACCTCTGGCAGACATGCACCTGCAGGACAGAGCGCAGCAGCTGGTGTCACCAGATGCATGTTCTAGACTGTAATGGTGGCACAGGCACGTGCTGAACAGCAGAACAGAGAAGGGCAGAGGCTGCAGAGGGCTGCTATCCGTACTCTAAATTACAACATCCAGGCATTGGCAAATGCTCAACAGCAGATTGCTGATGTTCTGGAAAGGCGATTCCTTGACCGTGGCATGGCAATCTGTTAGCGTGAGCTGTCTGTGCTGGAACATCTGGTAGGAGTGAGGTGTAGGCCACGTGGATGTAGGCCAGCTACACCACCTAATGCAGGTTAACGTGAGCATGCCACCTCACATGCCCACTCCCATAGTGCCAGTAGCGGTAGCAGTGCAGCTGGTGCTGCGCTGTCCACACCAGGACACAGCAGGCCACGTGGACGTGGCCCTGGATGTTCCCAGCGGGGACACAGTTCCAGTGGACATGTGTCGTCGGACAATAGCCAATCTGTACCTCCGCCTAGTAGTGCCCATGCAACCCCTGGCAGGCACAGGTCACGTGGCCGTGGCAGGACACAGTGAGCTGTACATCCTGGTCTGTACAATCTGGAGCTGTCAATAATACCCCTGTGTAGGCCTCACAAAAGGCAGAACTGTGTGCAAACATACACGCACATGGCAAACACATCTGTAGGGCACCGCAGCACCCACATGCATAATGACCAGACACGTCCAGTCAGATCACTGGCCCTTACCCACACACACGATATCATCCATTGGTGCAGCCTATGCCCCTGGCAAACATTACCACTCTGTGCATATGATGAAGCCTGTGCCGCATCCCTGTCATCCACACCATCGGTGCAGGGACATGCTCAAGTGGTCTGATGCACAGGGTGAACAGAATAGTGAGAGAAGTGTATATTACATTAGTTGTGTACTGTTGACACGCACCAGACATACCATGTAGTACAGATTTATCATGCATTGTTATATGTTCACAGTATGTGTCTCGGTAACAACAGTAACAGCATGTTGGTAATGATGCCCTGGTTCCCTCCTTATGGTCTACTTGCAAGTGCCAACAGGTAGCAGTGTTTGCAGTCTCCCATGTGTAAATGTGGAGTACTCACAGGCACATATGGCAATATCAGCATGCTATACGTAGCCTCAACCTGACTGTTGAAAAGGATAACATACCACAGATGTCCACACATATACTGATCCAGAAGCATGTGGGCTGTTTAATAGGCTACAGTGGCTAGAAACGTGACATCCATACCAGGTCACATCACAGGTATGTTGTCATGGTGCGGGGGGTGTACACAGCGGTCTGGCCGATGATAACGTTAGAGGCCACTTGATAGCATGAGGCCTCACTGTGTAGCAGTAATACCATGTCACATTACAGGAACATGCCCACACTCACGGGGTCAACAACACTATAACGCACACTCCATAGTGTTGAGGTGAGGACCCCTGCCTATCACCCTTACAGTACTGTGTGCCCACACGACGTGACAAAGAGAATGAACATGTACAGGTAGCCAGTACGGCTGGGACTGATGGCATCAACAGGGTAGTAGACTGCATCACCATGAGGGGTTAGGGATCCTATGTGTTCTGTTTGGTAGCATACACCCTCACTCCATGCACCAGACAGCCATACATACATACATACATACACACACATACACACACACACACACACACACACACACACACACACACACACACACACACACACACACACACACACACTGTGGAGTCCACAAATGTCATTCACATATGGATAGCTGACATGTGTGTGATACACACACCACCCCTGCCTATGTCATGCTTTCCACACTGCAGTATGTACAGATCTCTACAACAGTGTACAGGGGTGTGTAACAATTGGGATGTATTCCCCACCATATGTGGTATATATGGTCACACAAGCAAACACACATGGCAGTACTGTGAATGATACACCTGCTATATGATGATATGTCTGACAGACATGCAGCAGTATTGGCCGCATTATGTGTACCAACGCTACCTCTGGCAATTGTGCTGCTATATGCACACGGGAGGATGTAAGTGTTACAAGTGTCAAGTGACTTACAGTCAGTAACACCTGACCGCTGTGTAGGTTTTATGTCTTCACCGTCAAGTAACAGTAACATAGCGTACTGTTTGCACATGTAATGGTAGGATGGCGTGTGACACACCTGTGAGCTGTCCCTGGCAAACATCCATCTGCAAAGATGGATCACCACTTTATGTACACACATCCATCCATACCTGATGTACATCCTACCGTACTGTCAGTATTTCACCATATACAGGTGTCAATGATGAGGCTGCATTGCAACTACATGTTGTAGTTAGGCACAGATGAGTTACATACATCAGCTACTGCACATGCATGGTAGCTGCATGCACACTACTAATTGTACATGCGTGTTGGTCCTACATGCCTGTCATATAGCCATGTTTGTATGCATTGCAATTGGTGGACATGTGTGAAGACATACATAATACATGGACTGTTGTATGATATGATGGGTGTCATGGGTAACTAGCACAGAGGGAATGTGTCCTCGGTCAACATTGCTACCTCATGTACTGTTAGTATTCAACAGCCATGGAGCTACCTTCCATTTGCATGCGTGTGATTGCTGTAGCCACTTGTCTGCACGGAGGACAGCAAAAGCTATGCTATGTGCATATGTGTTGTGTGTGTGTGTGTGTGTGTGTGTGTGTGTGTGTGTGTGTGTGTGTGTGTGTGTGTGTGTGTGTGTGTGGTCCATGCACATATCCACTGCAATTACATGTATGTCATATCCAAACATGTGTGTTCTTTGGTGTATGGTGAAAGTCATCTGTCACAGCTGTGTAAGACCCAGGGCCCCTGTTATGTGTAGAGCCGACCTGGTTATGTACAGTGGTATCATTGCAATGCATAACACATGATGGAACCCTGTTGGTACATGTGTAGTCTGCACAGTTGCTGTAGACCTATGTACAGTCTACTGGTCATGAGTCACACGGTGTTGTGGTAATGTATGGCTGTGTGTTGCTGGTCCAATGACATGGTGATATCTGAGGGCTACATAGTAGACTGCGGTGTGTACCTCTGTGATCTGCACCTGAGACATCTGTGATGGCTCCTGAGTGTGTACTGGTCAGTACATGTGAGTGGCCTTCATGTACGTGGGGACAGTAACACCATACTGTGCCCTTCCATGTTTAGAATCCATGTGCATGCAAGACAGCCCTTTGCTACTGCTAAGTGTGTGAGCATGCCCAGTACACCGTTGTGTAGATGGACACACAGTACATTCCAAACTGTGCCCTTCCATGTTTAGAATCCGTGTGCATGCAAGACGGCCCTTTGCAACTGCCAAGTGTGTGAGCATGCCCAGTACGCCGTTGTGTAGATGGACACACAGTACATTCCAAATGGATGTGTGATACTAAGTGTGTGAGCATGCCCAGTGACACCTTGTGTCGGTGATGTGCCTCTGTGTATGGGCAAGGCCATTGACATCCTGTATAGCAATGGTGGTCATCCAGGCAACAGATGTCCATTTTCCACATCACGATGGATGCCTACATTGAACACACTGGTTGACTGTCTTGAAGGGTGTACTGTCTGTGGCGCGTCCCGTATCTATGTAGTGTTGTAATAGTGCTCTGTAGATAGGCAGTTGTCCCTCTCACACCACTGCAGTGTGTTTGTGTACGTCTACCTTGGGATAGTAATATGCTTTTAGACTGCTCACTCTCTATACATTCCCTATCGGCGTCCTTGCCTTTGCCGATGATGTCATCCACCTAGAAGTATGCTTCTGGGAGTGCTGTGTTCCAGTAATCTCGGTAGCGCATTCTGTAACTGCGTAATGCTGTAGTGTGATAAGGTAGTTAGATGTATGTTCGACTCCCAGCCCTCCCAAGTGTGTGCCTGTGTGTGTGTTTCCAGCTGCCTGGGGACAGAGTAATGCTTTTAGATGGCTCACTCCACATACATTCCCTATCGGCATCTTTGCCTTTGCAGATGATGTCATCCACCTAGAAGTATGCCTCTGGGAGTGCTATGCTCAGTAATCATGGTAGCGCGTTCTGTAACTGCATAATGCTGTAGTGTGATAAGGTAGTTAGGTGTATGTTCGACTCCCAGCCCTGCCAAGTGTGTGCCTGTGTGTGTGTGTTTCCAGCTGCCTGGGGACAGCGTAATGCTTTTAGATGGCTCACTCCACATACATTTCCTATCAGCGTCTTTGCCTTTGCGGATGATGTCATTCATCTAGAAGTATGCCTCTGGGAGTGCTGCGTTCCAGTAATCTCGGTAGCGCGTTCTGTAACGGCGTAATGCTGTAGTGTGATAAGGTAGTTAGGTGTATGTTCTACTCCCTACCCTGCCAAGTGTGTGTGCGTGTTTCCAGCTGCCTGGGGACAGAGTAATGCTTTTAGATGGCTCACTCCACATACATTCCTTATCGGCGTCTTTGCCTTTGCGGATGATGTCATTCACCTAGAAGTATGCCTCTGGGAGTGCTGTGTTCCAGTAATCTCGTTAGTGTGTTCTGTAACTGCGTAATGCTGTAGTGTGATAAGGTAGTTAGGTGTATGTTTGACTCCCAGCCCTGCCAAGTGTGTGTGTGTGTGTGTTTCCAACTGCCTAGGGACAGAGTAATGCTTTTAGACGGCTCACTCCACATACATTCCCTATCGGCGCCTTTGCCTTTGCGGATGATGTCATCCGCCTAGAAGTATGCCTGTGGGAGTGCGAGGATGCCGGAACTCGGTAGCGCGTTCTGTTACTGCAAAATGCTGTAGTGTGGTAGACTAGACAGGTAGATGCTTGATTCCAGGGCATGGCAGGTGTGTGTGTTGGGCAGTTATACCGTATGTGTTGGTATCTGTGGGTGGCTAGCTGCGGGATGTGTTCAGTTTGTTTTGTTGCTGACCTATATAGTGTCCACAGCCCACATATTCTGCCAAGACACTGGGTTGTCAACATATACATTCACCAGTAGGTCTGGTGAGTAACTGTCATCAGCCCTACTCTTATCCTTGATACGGTCTGACCCATGTGATGCAACATAACACACGTGCCTTGATAGTAACAACACTACATGATGCAGGTGGCACATGTAGTTTCCTTTCCATTCCTGTCTAATGCATTGCTGTCATGTGGTCCCCTGTTGTGATATAAATGCCATATCTACATATGTGTGTACATGTATATGCGTGTCTGTACACACACACACACACACACACACATATATATATATATATATATATATATATATATATATATATATATATATATATGTCCATGTATATATGTATACAAATAATATATATATGTAGATGTAGAAGTGGACATAGATGTGAACATATGTCTGGGAACATCAGCACTATTGAATGTTTGTGCCGGATGATCTGTACTTGATAACCTGGGATCTATGTATATCTGCCATGGCGTGGTGTTAATGCACATCGTCTGTGGTGTGCAGGGACACGGGTTGTAGTCATGTAGACACCGGTTATTTTGTTGCTGGGAAGACCATGGGACCTCGAATATGGTGATGGTAAGGCACCTGTTGCCAGTTGTGTATGGATATGAGCAACACTGAGCAGTGGTTAATATGTTGGAGGTTCGGTATAGGTCATATAACTATTCATTAGAAGACTATACTATGCAGATGAGGTTGACTATGGTGTATCACATTTATCACCAGGGTGTGCTGCTGATCCCTGGAGTGTATGTGTGTAGTCAGCCGGGTGCTGGTCTCGAATATAGTTGACAGCATGGGAGGGGGGTCAGGCATACTGTACATACATTGCAGAATTGTGCCTCGGGAGTGCTCCTGCCTTAGCACACCTAAGTTAGGGTTGTGTCTATACCTGCCTGGTGATGTTGGGAGGGATGACAGCAGTGGTGGGGTAGTCAGGGTGTACAGGCTGCACAAACAGGTGTTGATCAGCACAATCAGCAGATGACATGGGCAGCCCGCACATGAACAGTACGTTAATGCGAGCAAGCAGCATACACACAGGTTTCGTCCACACTCTACACCATCGGTGTATACCTACGCTATCTTCCCTGTTACAACGTTATGTACAGAGGAAACGCTGTGCAGTCTTCATAAAAAAAAAAACTATTTAATGTTCATTAAATGTAGACAGGAAAACACATAATCTTGCCAAAGCAAGCATAAAAAATGATTAAGCGCTTTCACCTACTGCATGTTGGCTTCATCAGCAGACCTCCCAACCGTCCCAAATTACTTGTTTTTTTCCGAGTTTTGGGGTCCAAATGAAGGGGTGCCACGATTCCCGAGTGACACCCCTTCATTTCCGATTTCTTTGCATTTGTTTTTTTTATTTTTTTAATTTTCGCGCTGTCGGAGCTGACGTCATCACGTGCGTGATGACGTCAGCGCCGTCAGCACTACCAGCCAGTCGGAATATAGCCCAAGGAGCCCACGTCAACATTTCCGCTGGCTGCGAAGCAGGCGGAACTAGTGCCTTGCTGAGAATTTGAAATTAGAGCACTACCAGCCAGTCGGTTATAAGGGAAGGATGCTGGATTTAAATCTTCTGCCATTTCGGATTCGGACAGAAACGTGAGGGAAGAATGCTGACTTTAAAATAAATCTGCTGCCGTGATGTCGCCGAGAGAAATGCTGGCTTTGCAAGCCAAGGGACTATTGCATGGTGAAGGTGAGGTGAAATGTTTTATTTTTGTTAGCACATTTATAGAAACGTGAGTCGCCGTGCTGTGATATGCTTGTCTGCCTGTGTGTGTCTGTGTGCGGTATGATGAATGTTGTTTAACCACTGAGTGTACATGAGAGACTGATTTACCTGAATGCCAGTTCTAAAAAGTTGTATGCATAAGAATATGACACTTAGAGGAACAACAGCAACACTATACAATATACCTTCATTTTAAAGCATTAAAACTGCTTCCTGTTATGAGTGTCACTATTGATACCTGGTATGTTTAAATTATACTGACAGCATTGTCTACACAGAATATGTCATCAAAGAGTCATTGTATATACCTTAATTTTAAAGTACTAATCAAAAGAGTCATTGACTATTTGCAAATAAAGTTTACTTTCTAGGTCACATGACCCTGCTGATCTTAATGATACTGTACCACTGTTATTCTATAACTGCTTATCTGTTACAGTCTTTATATGTACTTTAGTCTGATTAGTGACCTTGTGATGAAAGCTGTGAGTTAATCTGTGACAGATTTCCAAGCACTGCAGATCTTGAATTAAAGGCTGTATTTTGCATTGTGTAAGCTAAATATTGTGGAGCTGGTGTAAGTATACCAGAGCTAGACCTTTATACTTTGGCCATGAAACATAGTAGTTACTGCAGTTGTATTGCTCTGCCTTTCATGGAATACAAAAAAGAAAAAAGAAAAAACAGTACTATGGGTTAAACCATTCACAACATGAAATCCAGAATTAGATTCATGAGTTAAATTATCTTGGCTGTTTACACAACTTTGAGATGTGTCATTGTGACACTGATAAGTAAGAGATGGTAGTGTAGAGGGTACTGGGAGATCCATCTGGGTGATGGACACTAAGAGATCAATCAGGGTGTTGGACACTAAGAGATCTATTGGGGTGATGAATAGGCTGTCTTGTGGGACTACCTTTCTTTCCATTATTAAGGTGGCTGGACTGTCTTACAGTGGTCAGTTGAGCCCAGACAAGCATGCTTAAGTTTGTTGGAAATATGATCATGTCCTCTTTAGTGAGTAGGAAAAGGGATAAAACAAAAGAAAATATCATACACGGTCCCCTACATTTAGATTGGCTGACCCACTGAATCATTATCATGGTTGTGACTACAGTAGCCCAAAGTAAGATAGATAACCTCAGATACATAACTCCAGATTGACAGCTCTGAAGTCATATTTAGTAATACTAGTTTTTCTTACTGTGAAATTTAATTAAATTTGTACTGTGAAATTACCAATTGTATATTTTCTATTGTGGAGCTTTTCTCCCAAGATGCCTATGGCTTTCACTACTGTCATTTTGTTTATAGTTTGGGCGAAGTAGCCTTTATGATGGAAATGTTCTGAACTGGGCAGTTTTGTAATTATTGGTTCATGCATTTTCTTTCATTGCCTACAGTACAGTCTACTGGAAAAATGTTCATTCCTACAATAAATTTAAATTGCGCTGTATTATACAAGGAATATAACTTAATAAAAGTCAGGAAGGTGTATCAAAGAAAAGAATGCCTGTATGTTTCTTGTTTTGTGTGCAAGGGCCAATGATTTGAAAACAAAAGGTAATCTTTATCCATCACTGGCCAGATGCATTTTCTTTGGATGTGGTGCAGGTTTCAATGCTGTTTCAATGAATGTGAGTTTCAAGGGCACAGAAGTTTTAATGCCAAGTCTATTTTCATTGTGAGACCGTTTTGCTTTGTTTATCAGATGTCTGTTAGTGTTTTCCCATTGATGTGCTGCAAATTAGTGTTTATGGTAAATGAGGTGAAATAGCCAGGTAATGGGACATTGGAATAGCTGCAGGGGGACTCCGGTGCCATATTTTGGTTGTCTGTTCTTCAGTTTGTGTTCGAAAGTTGGTATCCCACAATTCCATCAGAGTGGGTGGGGTTACATAATTATGTATGCAAATTAGATGTTAATCAGCGTACAGATTTGTACCTATTTTTCATGGCCCTTGTCCAGATTTTTGATGTTTCCAGGTTGAGAGGTATGTTCATCAGAATTGTACTTTAACATTTACTAACCATTTAAATAACTTATTTGGCGCCATTTTTAATCTGCCCTTAAAGTTGTATTACATTGTTAACAATATATTACTCACTTTGATATAAACAAACATAACAAATACATACAATGCACCAACCTGCTAAAATACTATAAATATAAATATAAATAACTAACTAATTTATTTAAAAATTAAAATAATTATTAAAAATTCTCACAATTCATAAAACTGCTGTTTAAAACTAAATGCTAGTCTATGTGTGTTATAAATGTTTATGTATTTTCTTCATATCTCTGGACAGCCTTCCGGGCACTTAATTTAATTATAGCATCCTTAATTAATTATAATCTACTTATCAAAATACCTAGAATGTATTATTACTATACATTCTATTAAATTGATATTAATATACATATAAAACTTGTTCCTAACTGACGACTAATATCCTATTGTAGTAGATGTAAATAATTAAATAAATAAAAATAAATATTAATTTATTATCTTCTAGAAGCTCCATGAATTAATATGGGTTTTAAAGAAATATTATCATTTAACCCTGGTGTGGTCGATGCATCCGTGTATAGTTGCCACCACACCTCCTTATAACTTAACATCTCCTTCATACAGCCTCCTCTAGGATTATGTTTTATCTGCTCCAATATTGGGAATTTGAACTTGTGTTGTTCACCATATTTTTCTATATGTCTGTATAAGGCATTATTATTATCCTTTCTTCTTACACTGTATGAATGATCATAAATTCTCCTTTTTAAAGCTCTCTCTGTTTTTCCTATATAGTATCCACTACATACTGTGCACTTAGCCAAATATATAACGAAACTAGTACTACAGTTCCCCTTCTTAAACTTTATTTTACTGTTGTTAATATTATCCAATACAAGTTCATTTGACTCCATAATATCACCACACTGATTACAATGACCACATTTCCTAGTCATATTTGACCGATTGTCACTAATGTAGTTTTGAATTCCTGTGGTTCCTTTCTCTAATAACTTCTTTAAATTATATCCCATTTTGTATACAAATACTGGTTTCTCTCCTAAACATTTGACTAAACTATTGTCCACTATAAATATTTTCCAGAATGATAACATAATATTCTTAATCTGGTGTACAAAAGGTGTGTATTCCAGGATACAAGCTCGTTGGTATCTAACTGTACTGTTATCAGTGTCTGCAATGCTTTGAGATTCAATAGTTAACTCTCTACTTCCCAATAATGCTGTGTATTTCTTTCCCCATTCTTCAATAACATATTTCTTTACATTACTCATCATTGTTACATCATAATTCCTTTCTTCAAATAATTTTTTGACATAATCCATTTCCATTTTCATTTAATTAAATCTTGAAGTCATCCGGGCTACCCTTATACATTGCCCCTTGTATATATTATATAATAGTTTTTTAGGGTGATTACTATTATATTGTAAGTAATCGTTGGAAAAGGTATTCTTTCTATATATAGCTGATTTGAAACCCCTATTATCATGTGATATAAATATGTCTAAATAGGCAATACCATTGTAACTTATAGAATGAGTGAACTTTAAGAATTCACAACTGGTGTTAATGAAACTAATGAACTTGTTTAACTCTTCTTATTTACCCTTCCACAAAATATAGATGTCATCTAAAAATCTTGTGTAATGTATTACTTGTTTGAAAAAAATAATGGGAAATAAAACTTTCTCTTCCCAGTTTAACATAGCTAGATTGGCATATATGGGTGCACTAGCTGATCCCATTGCTACACCATTGTTTTGCCTATAATGTTCACCTTCAAAATAAATATAGTTATGTTTCAATACAAGCGACATACAATCCATAATTAAACAAACATGGTCCCACTCAAAATTTGTGTGTTTCCTTATACTTTCACAAAACATCTCAAGTCCCAATTGTTTGGGAATACATGAATACAAATCTATAACATCTATAGTTACATAGATCAAATCGCTACAATCTATATGTATGGGGAAATTCTTCAAAAAATCCTAAGAATCTTTTATTAAATGTAGGATATGACTATACGTATTTTTTAACCATGTATCCACTGCTACTCCTAAAGGGAAGGTTTTGGCTGAACTACCTGACACTATAGGTCTAAATGGGGGGTCACTTATACTTTTGTGTACCTTTGGTATACCCACTAATGTAGCTAGTACTGGATGCTTTACCTTGATGAAATTGTACACATCTGTATTGATCCTGTTGTCTATCCAGAATTCTTCTATGTAAGAGTCTATTCTATGGTAGGCTATATTGATTTAGTTAAGTGACACTGTTTCATATAATTTTTTATGCTTGCTTTGGCAAGATTATGTGTTTTCCTGTCTACATTTAATGAATATTAAATAGTTTTTTTTATGAAGACTGCACTGCGTTCCCTCTGTACATAACGTTGTAACAGGGAAGATAGCGTAGTTGTTGCATTCAACGTTTTTCGTTTATTCTGTAGTTGCACTATGGAGGGATGTGCAGAACAGTCTTCGGTGAAGACTACCTCTGGTAATATCGACACACATTCCGTTTTGCAGGAAGTAGCATTACTTAGAGAAGAAGTCTTCAATTTGTCGCAACTTTGTTCCACTTTGATACTGAAAGTGGACAAAGAAAAGACAGGATGTGGTGTTGATATAGCTGTTAATACTTGCGATGGAGTTAATGGTGGAACAAGGGAGCAGTGTGGTGTGATTACCAAGTCGCCGATAAACCAAGCGGATGCACCAACCAAACGGGGATGTTGCAGTGGCATTAAAGGTACCAGTAACGCTGAAAGAGAGCGTAGAGGCAAGGAAGCTGCACCGGCGACTATCTCTGCAGAACCTGACCACAACTCACGCAACGAAAGGGGTAAAGAATTAACTTTTCTAGCGAAGGGAGATGGTTCAATAGGACAACCTAAAGCATCCAATAACAAAAAAAGTGATATTGATCTTTCTGTGACACAATTTCCCAGTTTATTGAGGGAGAGTTTGAATTTGAACTCTACTGACATTACTTTCGATTTTTCCTTATATGAATATGAGGATGATGAAGAAGCTCTACGTATAGGAACCAAATCCAAGAGAGTTTTACCTGAAAGAACTTATTCCAATGTGGTGGAGAAAACATTAAAAGAAAAAGGTAATGTTTTTTCATCTGTGAAAGCCATTAACAAATTGACTGATAAGTCACAGGCTGATAAAGAAGTAATTAATGATGATAAATTGCAATCATTTTTTTCTAATGTTTTTAATTTTAACAATTTTGACCAGGTCAAAGAATGACCTAGAAGTACAGTTCATATGAAAGGGACACTTAAGGACATGATCTATTCACTTGGGAAGAAGCTGAATATGATTAATGGTATTAAGATGGACAATGGTTATTTGCATGAATGTATAACTTTGAAAGTAGTACCTAAGGGTCTTCGGTTCTTTAAACATCCTATGGGCATAGAACAAAATAAAAAAAACATAGAAGTATTTAATCAATTTTTTGATGAATGTGGTTACAGTTTTATTAATATGCTGATTAAATTTAATGATGAAAAGTTAACACAATTAATTGTAGAGGTTGAGGAACTGGATGGTCACATTGTTAATGATTTGATGTTCAAACAATGGGAAGCTTTGTATGTGAAACAGTTCCAGATAACTGATAAAAAAATAAAAGTGGGATATGATAAGAAGTGTGCTAAATTGAATAGGGATATATCCCAATATAAAGAGAATAAAGCATATCTGTGGAAATTGGACAATTTTGAAAGTAGGACAGACAACAGTAATAGACAGACAGGTGGTAAATTTTATGGGGCAAGAGATGACAATACTGAAGGGTATGGAGGTAGGAAGAATTATAGACAGAATTTTCAAAGGACGTGGAACCCCCAGTATTGGAAAAGGAGACCAGAGAGGGGGACATGGAATTATTACCCCAAGAACCGATAGAACAGTTACAAGAAGGAAAAAATTAAGGAATAGTTCCCACATTTGCAAGTAATATGATAAATACTATTCAGATTCACACTAATAGTGATGAAAATTGTATTAAAGTGGATGGAGTAATACATATTCTGAATAATTTCAAAATTTACAATTATACAAATTTAGTTATTGATAAAAATCATTTCGATTTGCTATCTAAAGGAATGAAATTTATCCCGACACCCCCATTTGATTTGGTGGATCATTTAAGGGAAGTGAAACTATACACTAGGAAGCTTAATTTAGCTATTATGTTCCAGAAGGAAGACCATATAGAGAGAAAGGACATAGTGGACGTAAAGAATAGATTAAAGAACAAAAGTACTTATGTTCCACCAATGAATCCAAAAGTAGAGATGTTTGAAAAATATGTGATAAGGGAAGTTTATAAATTAAAGAATAAAACAAGAAAGAAGGTTACAAAAGACAATTTGACTATAAAGGAGAGAGAAACACTTTCAAATTTTAGGGGAGACAAAGACATACGTATCATGAAACCGGACAAAGGGGGAGGGGCAGTAATATATGACAAGTTGGAATATGTTAATAAATTATTTTTTCTATTAACCCAATCAGGGAATTATGAAACAGTGTCACTTAACGAAATCAATATAGCCTACCATAGAATAGACTCTTACATAGAAGAATTCTGGCTAGACAACAGGATCAATACAGATGTGTACAATTTCATCAAGGTAAAGCATCCAGTACTAGCTACATTAGTGGGTATACCAAAGGTACACAAAAGTATAAGTGACCCCCCATTTAGACCTATAGTGTCAGGTAGTTCAGCCAAAACCTTCCCTTTAGGAGTAGCAGTGGATACATGGTTAAAAAATACGTATAGTCATATCCCACATTTAATAAAAGATTCTTGGGATTTTTTGAAGAATTTCCCCATACATATAGATTGTAGCGATTTGATCTATGTAACTATAGATGTTATAGATTTGTATTCATGTATTCCCAAACAATTGGGACTTGAGATGTTTTGTGAAAGTATAAGGAAACACACAAATTTTGAGTGGGACCATGTTTGTTTAATTATGGATTATATGTCGCTTGTATTGGAACATAACTATATTTATTTTGAAGGTGAACATTATAGGCAAAACAATGGTGTAGCAATGGGATCAGCTAGTGCACCCATATATGCCAATCTAGTTATGTTAAACTGGGAAGAGAAAGTTTTATTTCCCAGTATTTTTTTCAAACAAGTAATACATTACACAAGATTTTTAGATGACATCTATATTTTGTGGAAGGGTAAAAAAGAAGAGTTAAACAAGTTCATTAGTTTCATTAACACCAGTTGTGAATTCTTAAAGTTCACTCATTCTATAAGTTACAATGGTATTGCCTATTAAGACACATTTATATCACATGATAATAGGGGTTTCAAATCAGCTATATATAGAAAGAATACCTTTTCCAACGATTACTTACAATATAATAGTAATCACCCTAAAAAACTATTATATAATATATACAAGGGGCAATGTATAAGGGTAGCCCGGATGACTTCAAGATTTAATGAAATGAAAATGGAAATGGATTATGTCAAAAAATTTTTTGAAGAAAGGAATTATGATGTAACAATGATGAGTAATGTAAAGAAATATGTTATTGAAGAATGGGGAAAGAAATACACAGCATTATTGGGAAGTAAAGAGTTAACTATTGAATCTCAAAGCATTGCAGACACTGATAACAGTACAGTTAGATACCAACGAGCTTGTATCTTGGAATACACACCTTTTATACACCAGATTAAGAATATTATGTTATCATTCTGGAAAATATTTATAGTGGACAATAGTTTAGTCAAATGTTTAGGAGAGAAACCAGTATTTGTATACAAAATGGGATATAATTTAAAGACGTTATTAGAGAAAGGAACCACAGGAATTCAAAACTACATTAGTGACAATGGGTCAAATATGACTAGGAAATATGGTCATTGTAATCAGTGTGGTGATATTATGGAGTCAAATGAACTTGTATTGGATAATATTAACAACAGTAAAATAAAGTTTAAGAAGGGGAACTGTAGTACTAGTTTCGTTATATATTTGGCTAAGTGCACAGTATGTAGTGGATACGATATAGGAAAAACAGAGAGAGCTTTAAAAAGGAGAATTTATGATCATTCATACTGTGTAAGAAGAAAGGATAATAATAATGCCTTATACAAACATATAGAAAAATATGGTGAACAACACAAGTTCAAATTCGCAATATTGGACAGATAAAACATAATCCTAGAGGAGGCTGTATGAAGGAGATGTTAAGTTATAAGGAGGTGTGGTGGCAACTATACACGGATGCATCGACCACACCAGGGTTAAATGATAATATTTCTTTAAAACCCATATTAATTCATGGAGCTTCTAGAAGATAATAAATTAATATTTATTTTTATTTATTTAATTATTTACATCTACTACAATAGGATATTAGTCGTCAGTTAGGAACAAGCTTTATATGTATATTAATATCAATTTAATAGAATGTATAGTAATAATACATTCTAGGTATTTTGATAAGTAGATTATAATTAATTAAGGATGCTATAATTAAATTAAGTGCCCGGAAGGTTGTCCAGAGATATGAAGAAAATACATAAACATTTATAACACACATAGACTAGCATTTAGTTTTAAACAGCAGTTTTATGAATTGTTAGAATTTTTAATAATTATTTTAATTTTTAAATAAATTAGTTAGTTATTTATATTTATATTTATAGTATTTTAGCAGGTTGGTGCATTGTATGTATTTGTTATGTTTGTTTATATCAAAGTGAGTAATATATTGTTAACAATGTAATACAACTTTAAGGGCAGCTTAAAAATGGCACCAAATAAGTTATTTAAATGGTTAGTAAATGTTAAAGTACAATTCTGATGAAGCCTACATGCAGTAGGTGAAAGCGCTTAATCATTTTTTATGCTTGCTTTGGCAAGATTATGTGTTTTCCTTTCTACATTTAATGAACATTAAATAGTTTTTTTTTACGAAGACTGCACTGCGTTTCCTCTGTACATAACGTTGTAACAGGGAAGATAGCGTAGTTGTTGCATTCAACATTTTTCGTTTATTCTATCGGTGTATACCTGAAGGGACATTTCACAACACAGTCCAACCAAATGACACGGGCTGCAGCAGGCAACATATACCAACATGTGCAGGAGGCTGGGGCAGTGAAGATGTGTATGCTGCCGAACAACCCTTACTGGGTTGACATAAGACTTTATAGACCAAGTGCGACTTACCAGGGGCTACATGGGCTGTGGATGTTGGAGCACTATGGGGTGGACAGAGACCTCCTACAGCAGCTTGTTGACCTGTGCCTGACACATGAAACAGGCCAAGGGAAACACATCACAGTGGATACCATGGGATGTGTTGGCGAAGGAACTACCTGAGTAGGGCACAGTCGGCGAAAGCCCGTGCACAGTATGACCTGCCCTTGGCAAAGAAGCAACACAATGCATATGCACTGACACAGTAGGTACCCACGGATTTCCCCTCTCTGACCCGCACACAGTACAATGGATGCCAAACATGACAGTACCTGTGCTCGGCCATGTATGGGAGGTGCACTGTGTGCATCCTACATAGGGAGCACTCCAGCACCGTCCTCAAGTCCGGAACACACCCAGGGTATGTCTATTGACCTAACAAGTGGCAGTTGTATTAGAATGTGTACTTACCCATTCCTATGGTATGTATGTGAGCATACAAGTGACTGTGGTGGCCAAATGTTAGGGCAGCAGACAGTACACATCCATAGTGGCACCATGACCTCTGTAGCACATACGGGGGTCACAATGTTTACCTGTAGTACACAGGGTGTCCTAACCCACTGCAGATTATGGGCTGACCATCATGTGAGTCCGTACAGCCTACACACGTTCCAGGCAGCTGGACAGATGTGGACCAATACAGACAAATGATATACGATGAACTATGGATATGCCCAATGACTGACCCCAACCCCCTATGACACACACAGATGACAGCAGGCCAGGCAGTTTGATGTAGGTTGTCTAAGCTAGGACGTCCAACACCACTGTGCTGGTAATTAAAGCTGGGAACTGACGTACCCTGGTATCCCTCCAACCAGCAATTTAGGTAGGTCCACACACTGACATGGAGTACTTGGCAGACCAGTGCAGTAGTGGCAGATGTGTACAACTGTTGGCTGTGCCCCCGTCACACCTACACATGTGAGAGTCATGTGCACCACCCATGGTGCTGTGTAGGACTGTGGTTCTGGTTGCATGTTCCCCCACGCTTTGCAGACATGTAGCAACTGTCAATGCCATATGACCATTAGCTACCCTGTAGACACAGCATGACACCTGTCTGTGTAGAACGGAGGGGTCAGCAACACAGTACTAACTATCTGGACATGTGACACATGCAATACAGTTGACCATACTTTGCATGCTCACACACATGACGGTATGACGGTATTGTCGGTCGACAACATGCATAACAGTCATTCTGGGCATGCTCACACACTGAAACACAGGACAGCCAGGCATGGACACACCAGTGGTCTGGACATATCTGCCAGTACATTGCTATACTGTTGGATGTCTGCGTTGTATGGTGTTTGCGATCTATTGTCTGTATATATGCCATGGTCTATTGTTAATTCACATGAGCTATGTGCGCAGGGTACTTCTACCATCATGTGTATAGGGCGGTTCTTTGTTTGCGGACAGGCCGATGCCTTTGGATACAAATGGGGTAAGGCACAGTCCAGCAGGTGGGAGCTGTTGTGCGTGGGTTTGCACAGTGTTAAGCACTGCTGACCTCTGGTCACAGCACCTTATACACGTTTAGACTCCACATTTCTTTGACAGTGCACTACTGGCATACTGGTAGAAAAACATGCTTACAGCTGCTCGCTCTCCGACATTTCCGCTTACATTTGTCACTCATGCTGGTTGTGTGCAATCCCTTGTGATGCGTATTACATTGGACTACATGACTGCAGTATCGTGTATGTGTAACCATTTTGCAACTGCAGCCGTTCGACTGTACGGACTCGGCAGCCTGTCCAGTGACGTAATCATATTATATGCGTGTTCCTCATACGATCTGCTCCCATTTGCCTGATACATGGGAACCGATATTCTGCAATGCTGACATGTGACTTGAGTTTGTTAACACAGCTGTCTGCCGAGTCATGCTACCGCATACCTACTGCACATTGACCACCTTTCAGATTGCACGACGGGAGACTGTAGGAGTGACACCTTTCCCACTTTGCATGGGACAGTCCCTCATCACACATATCACATGTGACAATACCAGAACTCTCCACCAATTGGGGACACATTTCTGCAGAATCAGGGACAGGTCAAGGAAAACAGGGACACTTTTACAAAAGTAGTGCTATTAACTTGACACATTGACAGAATCAGAGCATATGACTTAATGCACATATTCTGAAGTAACAGTTGTTTATTACTCTTACTTATTGTCATTAGTCAGTAAGTGTAATTCACCACCTTTCCTTCAACAGCCACTAATTTTAGGAGGGATTAAGAAGGACACAGTTAGACTTTCAGTCAAACTCAGGGACGTACCTGACATTCAGGGACAGTTGAGTGGTATGGACAATACTCTAGCCATTGCAACTGTCCTGATTAGGGGACCTTCTCATGTTGTAGGTGTCTGTACTGGTTGCTTGTTACAGGTCTTGTATACCTGACACGTCGATATGTCATATGTAGTAGCATAAGCAACTATACTGCTGCTAGACTACACTTTGATTTGTTCCGATATGTATATTTCTGTACTATGCATGGCTGTAGGTATGTTCTGTCCTGGTACATCTGACAGTTCTACAGAGCAGGTTCCACTTTGGCCGTTCAGACTGGTGGCTGCCCTATAGACCCTATATGTAGAGCTATCACATGTGTCAAGGCAACACATACCCACAGCATACCTCTCAACTGTCCCTGATTTTCAGGGACGCCCCTGATTTTGACTCAAATTTTAACTCTGCCCCTCTTAATCCCTCCTAAAACTAGTGACATTTAGAGGAAAGGTGGTGAATTACACTTAATGAATAATGACAGTAATTAAGAGTTACAAACTTCTTTTACTTCAGAAAATGTGTATTAATTCATATGCTCTCACTCTGTCAATGTTTCCAGTTAATAGCACTAATATTTTAAAAGTGTCCCTGATTGTCCTTGAGTTTTTCTTGACTTGTCCCTAATTCTGTTGAAATTTGTCCCCAATTGGTTGAGAGGTCTGACCCACAACCAGTAGTAAACGGATGACTTCCATGGTTTGCATATGTTAAGGTTATTCATGTAGCATTATAATTGATAATACTGTTTCCTATTACATGTAGCTGTTACTGATACAACAAACTGATGTCTGACACCACTACACACACTATATAGCCTCCATTCCCGAACTCACAGGCCATGTGCCATAACTGTCATTTTGTAAGACACAACTGCCTAGATGGGTGTGTCCCTCGCAGGAGTATGGGTGTTGAACCTCTTCTATTATGCAATCATCTACCTGAGGTGGTCATCAACTTATGCACTTTCCATCAGTAGCAGAACTCACATACCAGTGGGTGTGAATGAAAACTGTATCAGGAACAATGCATAACACCCTGCAGGACACATTTAGACAATTTGTTCTATTAACCAGATACACTCACAGTCACAGAGCATATGTATTCATTCACGTTTGTCGAGGTACATGCCGCTTATGACTCATACATGTTGTCATCTGTCATTACCTGTATTCCGCCACCTGTTCACCTAATATCACTAGTTCTGGCAGTGTTTAGTTGGACTTTGTTACATTCTGATACATAACTATGGAAGTCCATGCTAATCGGGCACACGGCACTGTGTAGGTCTCTATGTAGTCCCTGATGGTTTGCAAACTATCTGGTAGATGTGCTCTTCAGGTTTGGGAGGTGTAGGTGTATGCTATGCCCACATAGGAATATTAATGCCTTCCACTGGGCGGGCCTACTACATCTCTGCCAACCAGCACCTGCACACTTAAGCCCATTAATGCATACCCATGGTCCACCTACCTGGCACCCCTCTACAGCAGTCGTGACAAATACTTACTGCGAGTGCAGCTGAGGTATGAGCACACCCCTACACATTGTCCACTCTCCCCATCTCAGGACACATGTCGTACGTTTTGTCAACCCATGTATTATCACACTTGCACAACCTACTGTTCCATGTACACCTACATCCTGCTCGTATTAATGTCAGCAGATTCTCAGGAACCCTGAATTTTTGGGGTCCCGCAAGGGACACTGTTATACATGTTTAAAGTGTAGACCTTGCAGAACTCTCCCACTGGTCCTTTCCTACCGGTGTTTTGGACAGCGGCAGTGTATTGATCTGTATTGCCTGTCTGTATGTCTGTCTGGCCTAGCTGGGTGATGTGAGGGGTACAAAGTTTCTTTATTGGACCTCCCAATCACATATGCCCAGGCTGTAAATATGTTACCCCTAATTGCTGTGAAGTAACCTATTTATGTAATGTGTATATCTACACTGACATATATAGTTTGTTTTGTGTGTATGTATATATATCACTACATGTTGTTTGTATATATATATATATATATATATATATATATATATATATATATATATATATATATATATATGTATCCGTAGTATATCCTTGTGTGTGTATATATATATATATATATATATATATATATATCCGTATGGATATATATGTGTATGTAAGTTAATATAGCTATATGTATATATACGTTTTTATCTATATATACATCTGTGTGTCCATTAACCTATACATTTCCCTGACATGGACACTTACACATGCGTATTGTTTTTATCCCGGCTTCAACAGCATACTATTGCCTTAATCATTCTGACACCGACATTTCACTCCGGTGAACTTGTGCTCAGTGTATTGCATGTTATGCAGCGGACAGATGTTGCACATTTTTCATGTCTGGGGTGCTGCTGCTAACTGGGATGTGATAGTGTCATTTGACCTATTACTCGTATGCGCAGCCTATTTTTCCTGCTACTGTGTTTGTTTCTGTGCACATTCATATTATTGCTGTTGATAGGATGTGTGTTTGTGTTACTGTGACTGTACGTCAACAAATTCTTGTCTTCATGTAGTTGTGTCTTTCTGCTTTTCCCGGTTTGGGGTTGTCACAGCAGAACTCCGTTCCACTCATGGGTGGCGTATAGGTTTTACGTGCCGGGCTGCCAGACCTGACGCACAACGTCCGATGATACGCCCATTCACGCATGTCTCCACGCAAATGATGCTCTATCTGGGAATCGCACCTACATACTAGCTGACCTCCATGGGCCACTCCTTTTGCACCTGGCACAACATACCATATCACTCCTGTGTCCATACTCGCATATCCATAGTTTCACCTGCACACCCGTGTTGAGTTTCCCCGCATAACAGCCATTATACACCTGATATTGCAGCCATGACACACCTTTACACATTGCCCTCTCATGAGCGCTGGGGCCCTACACACATTTTTTACCGCCTCGTGTATTCACAGGCTCACCATCCATCCATATTTGCACATACGTGCCTTTCCTGGTGTTATGGATTACGAACGATTTGCGGGTTACAAGTGTAGGTGGTCACAACATGTCCTACATTCCGTCTGTTTACAATGTTGATGTAACACTTCAACGATGTTATGGCCAATGGTATAGCCCAGCCTCTGGTGTGCAGAGCGGTGCTCTACTCACACTTGTACAGCTTTATGTGGCATACCCTGCGAGCACTTCATAATTCCTAACTTGCTCTGGATTCCCTTCACAACCCTTAAGTTTGCATTTGTCTTTCGACGTTCCTAACATACATATATATATATATGTATATATATATATATATATATATATATATGTATATATATATATATATCTATATATATATATCTGTATATATATATATATATATATATATATATATATATATATATATATATATATATATATATATATATATATATATATATATATATATATGTGTGTATATATATCTATATATATATATATGTATGTATGTATGTGTGTGTGTGTGTATATATATATATATATATATATATATATATATATATATATATATGTATATATAGATAAATATGTAGATATATAATTGCATATTTCTGTTATGTCTGTGGATATTTATCTATACACACATCTATCTAACTATATATATATAAAAGTTACAGCTGTACAAGACAGCATACATTTGCAATACTAATAGCTGCATACACCCACGCAGGCCCACTTGCATCTACTTATTCTGAGTTACATCTGTTTACAGGCATGTCTTTGGGATTACATGTGGCTTATTCCTTATGACAGTACCACTTTGATGGAATCCGGTTAATGGACCCATGCGAACGCGGTCACCTTTACATGTATAAATGTTGGCTTTACAGCACAGAGGCATTCATTACACAATTAATATGTGCTATAGTCGTACTTGAACTGGGAATGCCTTTACGTTGGGTGGATGCTGTAACCACTACACTATTGGTGTTCTGGCTCATTTATATGTATACCCATGTTTCATAGCTACTCTGACATATGCCTCACCGCTTCCCTTACACAGCAGGCATCCATTCTCCTGCTGGGAAAACTGCAGTACTACAATTAGGACATTCCCAGTTTCCTACTGCTCTGGACCAGTGCTGCAAGTCTACTCACTCCAAGGTTATTCATAACTTCTACGCTTATAGTCCTCACACATATGCATGTTTGATTGTCAGGGTGTTCATGTGCTGGTCCGGGTTTAGGCTCGGCCGACTGGTAACTAGTACTTCCCTGGCGCTGTTCAAAGATCAGATGTAGCACATGGACAGAGTTAGTCCAGAGTTTAACATTCTACCTGTGATTACAGATGCAGGTGTTTGGGCACCTCTGACCACATTATTGAGTCGGTGCTACATAATTTAGGGTACGGAGTGGTTCCACTACATAATGCAGGTTGGGGGGGGTGGTTTTCATGTGTTTCCCTTCCCATTTGACTATTTCATTCATTTATACATACAATGAATATTATTCTGGACATGTGTTATAAATTCACTACAGGTATGCAATATTCCTGTCAACAGATGTGACAGTTGGTTGGTGCACTTCTGTGTACAGACCTCTCCGATACTCGGGGACTCATGTCTACAGTGACAGGGACAAGGCTATGACAACTCACGGACAATCACGGACACTTCTACCATATTAGCACTATTAACGTGGAACGTGTTGACAAATTCACAATACTACTAATTTTCTGCAGTTAAATGCGTCTATTACTCTTCATTGTTGTAAGTAGCCATTCTCATTCAGCACCTTTTCCCCAAAGTTCACTGGCTTTGTGAGTTTTTAAGGGTCTGGCCAGTTATTGTGCGAATGCTCTGACCATTGATATCATTGACATTGTCATATATACATGTAATGGATGTATTCTGGGGACTAGGGTTGGCACCTTTTCAAACGGCCAAGATGGGACATTTTCGGAATACACATCAGATTTTACAAGCCGACACATACCCATGGTCAGTACAACGGATAGAACTTTACTTATTTGCCTACATAAAAGCCTATTGCTGTAGCGGTTTAGTTGCTTATTCTGTTTCTTGTAACATTTAGGTATTGTAGATACTGCAATAATTATTTTCTGCATTTATTACATAACATATGGGACATAATTATGTCCTACAATCCCAGGACATTTGCCATTTGTAATGTATTTTGTCAGGACACAACTTTCCAAAGATGGACTGTCCCTCGCAAAGCGGGACAGATGATAACCCTACTGCGGACACCAGATTGTTTGGGCCAACACATAGCCACGGTCAGTGCAGGTTTAGAACATTCATTTGTTTCCTAGCTGTGAGCCTTATACCTTTGGCACTTTTGTTGTTTTCCTGTTTATTGTACAAATTACGTTTATTCTATCCTGACGTGACCGCTTTAGGCAACTGTTACATGCAGTATGGTGCATATTTATTTCCTACGATCACAGGACATTTGGCATTGTACCATTGTTGGTCAGGTCACACCTACACACACATTAATTGTCCCTCAAACAGTGGATCAGGGGTATCCTGTTTATGTCAGTGCCTTCATCACCCTCATACCATGTGCCACTATGCGAATGTGTGCAATATATTCTCTCGCTTATTCATGTTGGGACACGTGCATCACGGGCAGGTGTTTGATCCAGGGTAGTAGGTTATGCATGACCATCTAGGGCTGGACAGTGTCGTGCACCACTAATGCACATTCAAACTTGTGCCCAGATATCTACAGAACTGGACTTCGTGTCTTCCATTCTAATGTTTACACAGGTTACTTATCCCATGAGGGATATCCCAAAAATTGAACAAGACCAAAACAAGACAAATACCGAACATTCTTCTGGTGTTATGAAAATGTGCTGGGGGTTTTACCTGCAAGGGATACATAGTGTGCAATCCTGAAACTGCCTAGGGTGACACTACCTACTACATATGCGTAGTGGTCACTATGTGTAGATGTGGCTGCACCAAACCAGTAGGCCAAGTATGGCTGGATTTGGTGGACGTTCAGGTAAGGGAGCGGGTTGTGTGATGTGGAGGGGATGCTGGGTAGTCCATTATGCATCCAGGTGTGTTGCATTTGATATGGCCAGTTCCATCAGGACCAATCTGTTGGTATGTGCCGGTGACATGTCTATACATTTGTATCGCACATTTCAATATTCATATGTTTGTGGGATTGTGTTCTACAGTATGGCCTGTCTGGTTGTATTGCAGATGTTTATACATGTTTTTCTGTTTCTTTCTGCTTCACCCGCTGCTCCCTCATACACCTCCGGTTCACCTATTCTGCATACGACACAGTATCGCCTTGGAGGATTGTACCATTACCCACCCCCCCACACACATATTCCTCACACCCCATACATCACTGCTTTGGTTGTTGGCCCATGACATGGCCAGTGTAACACATTGAATACCCTACATATGTCAGGTACCTGTATGATTGTGTGGACTACCCTGCCATG
This sequence comes from Protopterus annectens, assembly GCF_019279795.1. Classification (NCBI taxonomy): domain Eukaryota; kingdom Metazoa; phylum Chordata; order Ceratodontiformes; family Protopteridae; genus Protopterus; species Protopterus annectens. The sequence continues at coordinate 431,157,806 of NC_056751.1, read as the reverse complement.
TTTGCTTTCCACATGCTATACCTCACGCACATAGGTACACGCCCATACTTAACTTTCATTACATGGTTGGTATACCCGGGTAATATCCATTCAACTGTGACACATCCTGACAAGTTCGGCTTGTACCGCTGATGTGCGGATTTTGGCAGACTGTTCTAATCATTGGTAGGATGCCACCTTTTCCTATGTCCAGGATGGGATATATTCCGGACACATATCCAAATGTACTGGACAGCACATACCCACAGTCGACGATACAGATAATACTGTTCCTTTCAGCCTACATGTTGCCTTATTGCTGTAGCAGTTTATATGCTCCTTCTGTTTTGTTTATATGCTTATTCTATATCCTGTCACATTTGGTATGTGAAATACGGACATACCTTTTGTATGTGACTATTACATGCCTTGTGGGATATGATTCGGTCATACGGTCGCTAGATATGTACATTTATCGTATATTTTGTTATGGACACATCTGCCCAGCTGTGTACCCTCCCTCACATTATGGGTCAGCTGGTGACCCTAACCATTGGGCTGGAAGTACCTACTGGCAGCGGTCTAACATATGATGTGTTTCACTTCCACTTGGTATAGCTATCTACACTGCATTGGACTACAGGCACACGGTTTTCCATGTCATTTGTTCGCGGGATAGGGACCCGTTATTCCCTACTGTGCATTTGTGTTTGCTTCTTCATTTTGTGTTCGCAGGAACTATCTTGCATGCTTTGCATACGTTTCAGTATCCACGGACACTGACAGATGTGATTACTATCTTGCAAGTTGTTATATGCAAGCATTTTAGGTTGCACGTCAACAGCTGGCATTTCCACGCCTCCGTGCGGCACTTCGACACACCCTATGCACTCGTGCTCCTTTCCTATGCACGTGGCTGTGGCGGCAGCGCGCCTTCATTAATATGCATTTGGCGCTACTGCACCATCTTCACGCCGCACTGTCGGCGCAAGCCTACCGCCGGCCTTGCGCTGAGCTTTATGAATCCCGGGGTATGTTTTTAACTAAAAATAAGAAAGTTTTACTAATCTGTGTTTGTGTCTTTCGACTTTTCCTGGTTAGGGGTCGCTACAGTGGAACTCCGGTCCACTAATGATTGGCAGTTGATTTTTACGTACCAGCTTGCCAGGCCTGACGCACAACCTTCAACGAAGGTACGCCCATTCATGCATGTCTCCACGCAGAAGACGCTCTAGCTGAGAATCGAACCGGACAGCGTCTTACCATGTGGCGACAACGCTACCGCAGCACCACCACTGCGGGTTACTAATCTGTGTACACAGCCTAAATAAACCACACCTTATTTTGTTTTCCACATATGGAGTAGACAAGTATTGAAGTGTAAAATATTACATATTAACATTCTGGGTTGTGTCTCTTAGGGTCATCTACAAGAAGTTTCAGGGCCGGGCTAATAGAAATGTGGTCATTTAAACCTAGACCACTACATGCATCTAGTCTAAATTGCCAAATCATTTCTCTAAATTCTAACTTAGTCTCCCAGTCATCTCCTCTTTCATTCTGTCCAACTTCTTCCAGCACCCAACACTTAAAATCAGCTTCCTTACAGGTCAATGTGTGTCTGAAAAGGGCATTGTTTTTGTTCTTTTTATTTATATCACGTAAATGCTCATATACATACCCTTAGGTTACGTTCAGTTTTTCCTGTATAGTACCCCCAACAGGTCTTACAGTATGCCAAATATACAACACCTTTAGAATAACAACTATTATATTGTTTTCCTTTCATAGTTATATTTAAACTGGGAATATTTAATTTTTTTGTTCCAGCTATGAATGGGCATTGTGCACATCTCCTACATTTGAAGGTACCATATTTTAAACAAGTTCCACCTGTGTGCGTATTCTTTCTCCTTTCTAACATATTTATCAAGATTTTGTTCCTTCTAAAACTGTATCTCAGTGATTTTTGAAATACTCCTACTCTCGTTGGAATCCTACTAAACATCTCCCAGATGTCATTAATACATTTCTTCAGCCATCCCATTCCATTATGATATGTCAATGTTAAATATGGCAGTTGCACTATCCTTTGTTCACTATTTGCATTCCCAATTTTTGTTACAATAGGTAGTTTTCCCAGTTAATGGTGGGGTAGTTGAAATTACCCATTATTAGGGTGTTTGAACCCTAATATTTTCCAGTATATCAAGAAAAAAGGAGTTGGAATCCTGGGGCATGAAGCGGGATCTGTAGCAAGCTACAATTTGGATTGCAGTTTTGCCCAGAGTTAGTTGCACTTGGATAAATTTGGATGCATTATGCTGAGTAACTAGCCTGGAGGTGTGGATATCCTTAATGAATATGGACACATCTCAGCCTTTGATGTTCCGGTCCAGGTTACATGGCCAAAAAGTGTGGTATGAGTTGTAGCCTGGTAGTGCAGTGGCACTCTTTGGAGCCTTGAATCAGGTCTCAGTCACTGCACAGATATCAATGTTCTCCATTTTAAGGAGTGCCTCGAGTGAGTTCATAGGTTCATAGGTTCATAGGTAGATACTAGGCTATCTGCCCTAGGGCATTTATAAGCCTAGCCAGAGTGTATTTGACTTCTGCCTCCCTATTAGATTAGCCTACTGTGCCTCTGTAAAGTAGGTCACAGAAGGTACCCTTTTAAGATTAGTTTACTGTGCCTCTGTCTAGCAAGGAACGAAATAAGTGCAAGCAAAACCAAGAAAACACAGCTGGCAACCGCTAAGGAAGGTAGATGAAACACTGGATAATTGTAGTAAAAAAGTCCACAAGTCAGCTGTTAACTGAAGTTAACACTCTTTAATTCCACTCTGTAAACGTTAAACACCAAAGACAAACAGTGTTTTTCGTCCCAGTCACTACCGGAACTTCATCAGACAATTACTTCCTGTAATAGTAGTGCTTATATACAAAATAGTGCATCAGCAACATTAATTAAATTGTCAATTAAACAATTAAAAAAGAGAGTTAATCTTAAACATTAATAAAGTAAAATAAGGTCCATTTTTCTAAACAAGCTCCATACAGTCTAAAGTTCACAACTAACTAATGAAGCTAAACATAAACTGAACCCTAGTATCAATAAAAGTCAACAGTTGTAAAAGTGCGTGTCATAAATTACTTGGAAGCACTTCAGTCCTAGTTAAGTTTCATTGTTTTGGTAAACAGTTTCCATGGATTATAATTCCCCGTTTAGGACATTGTAAATAAATGCTCCCTATACAAGTAGTTCCCTATCTAAAAGTTTATAATAAAAGCCACGCTTAATATGACATAAAAAAGCGTAAATAAACATAAAACAGTACAAAAAGTATATAAAAAGATAGTACATGTAAGCAACTGTTTCCTCCATGCTGCAGAGATCCTCAACTCCGCTGTAATCTCACAGACTGCCCGATTTCGTGAGTGTAAACACCACATAATAGTTACACGGGCCAAGTAGTCTCACTCCCCTACTGGGATACGGTTACCAAGAGAACAAATTGTATATATCATCAATTGCCAAATCGTACATCCACGATCACAAGCACCCCCAAAAGGCAACGACAAACCTGTACATATCGCAGTTCCCCACGTCCTACAACGTTATGGCAGCTCACCAAGCTTGAAAGCCACATCGCCTATTTCAGTGCAACCTAACTTAGTTGATCGCAAAAAACTCCGCAACCCAGCATTGCACCTGAATGGCGCTGGGGGGCTGTGGTTCAAATCATAGAAACTAAGTCACAGATCCTATCAGATCCTATCAATGAGTGTTCTACGTTGTATTTGTTTATTTAAGCAACACTCCACTACATAAAAAAAATGCTTTCATGTGGATAACCACCCATATGCCGCACGTCACAAACAATACACTGGAGTTTCTGACTTTAATTGCTTGTTATGTTTCACTGACCTTAATTTTGCATTCTTTTCAAATAAAGCGTATACTGGTGTTCCACGAAGTGCAGAACAGATAAATATAAAGTTAAATAGAATAAAATAAAAATAAAATATCAATAAAAATAAAAATAAATATAAATAATAAAAAAGAAAAATAAAAAATAATAAATAATAATAATCTACGAAATACATAACCTACCATGTACGGATCTATGGATGTTATCCAAGTATACAACAGTCGCAAAATGAGAAGGTGAAGCCCTGGAAGTAGGTAAAGGTGTTTTTGTTTGGGTAACTACTCTTGTGCTACGTATTTTGAACAGTACACTGGAGTTTCTGACTTTAGTTCCTTGTTATTTTTCACTGACCTAAAATTTGCAGACTTTTCAAATAAGGCTCATGCTTTCACTATCTCTTAGTTTGTGTTCTTGTAACATAGTCAATTATTAATGTTTACCCTATTCAGAGTGGATGTAAGAAAAATAATACTAAAAAACAGTTTGTATGTACTGTTTTAATATGTGTATTTGAAAATTGCTACTGACATTATTCTATTTTTAACCTGGTCTAGTCCCTTTTCATTACATATTATGCTGTTTGGTTCTATCTTAGTAAATTCTTAATTTTTAAGATACATGAAATGGAACAACTTTCATTTAGGCCTGGGGATGTACATGCCATTAACCTAACTTGCCATTTCAATTCTCTTCTTTCTAAGTCCAGTTTCAACATAATGTCATTCACCAACCCTTCCTCGGTAAAGTTTTTTCTAATTTGATCAATTACCAAAAATTTGAATTTAAATTTAAATTTAAATTTTGAATTTAAATTTATGATCCAAAACCAAAACAATGAAACTTAACTAGGACTGAAGTGCTTCCAAGTAATTTATGACACGCACTTTTACAACTGTTGACTTTTATTGATACTAGGGTTCAGTTTATGTTTAGCTTCATTAGTTAGTTGTGAACTTTAGACTGTATGGAGCTTGTTTAGAAAAATGGACCTTATTTTACTTTATTAATGTTTAAGATTAACTCTCTTTTTTAATTGTTTAATTGACAATTTAATTAATGTTGCTGATGCACTATTTTGTATATAAGCACTACTATTACAGGAAGTAATTGTCTGATGAAGTTCCGGTAGTGACTGGGACGAAAAACACTGTTTGTCTTTGGTGTTTAACGTTTACAGAGTGGAATTAAAGAGTGTTAACTTCAGTTAACAGCTGACTTGTGGACTTTTTTTACTACAATTATCCAGTGTTTCATCTACCTTCCTTAGCGGTTGCCAGCTGTGTTTTCTCTGTCTAGCAAGGACACAGGAGAGATCCCAGGGGTGCATTTTGAGATTTAGACTTCTAGCATTGAGTAGCATTACCCTCAGTTTTTGCTTGCCTGTTCCTGTTATGGTGGTGAATTTGTCATTTGAACCTTGTCTAAAAAAGGCACTATAGGGGCAGCAAGAGCCTTAGACCGTATCCAGAATCCCATGGACGACAGGTGCAGGCCATCTCTGGCAAAGCATCGTGGTCTGTCGACCATTTCGTCCCAGGCAGACAGATACTGGATCTCCTTAGAATGACACCAGAAGCTTAGCCAATTGCTGAAGTCAATCATTTTGTCCTTGTACTGCCGCATCATTCTGGGCTTGGGCAGAATGCTACTCAGGGCTAGGGTCATACCTCCCTGGGCTACAAGATCAGAGAGTTCTTCCATGTCTCTTTTCATGTAGTCTAGGGAGGTATGTCTCAGGTCATTCACACCAACATGGATAATGACAGAGTCATATTTGTACTTGTTGTGGAGTGACCTGAGTGCGTGGGTTATGTGGTGGATCCTGGCACCCAACAGGCAGCTGACAGTAACCTTCTCCTTGTTTAGCCTGGTGAGTGGGACATCAGTGTGCCTGACTATAGAGTCACCTATGACTAGTGTTTTGGGGATGTTGTTTTGCCTAATATATCATATATGTTATAATATATATATATATATATATATATATATATATATATATATATATATATATATATATATATATATATATATTCATGACAGCATCAAGGAAACATTTTCCTTCCTTCTGTGTTTTTTTCTTAAGTTTTGGATTTTTCTTGGTATATTGATTGATTTTCTTAGTATATTTTATTTTTTATTTATTTTCCATTTGTTTACCAGGTTAGTCCGACTGGACACAAGGTGACCATTTTCAGCAGAGGCTCGGGGAGAAAAGCTCCAGATACATAGTAAACAATTATAAAAAATAATAAAAATAAATTATACAAACATAGCTATTTTTGTACAAAGAGCAAAGAAAATATAAAAGGAGTAAAATCAGAGTTTTACAATTGATGCAGCATACAGTGGTTAGAATATTGAGAAACAATTAAACAAGATAATATACAACTATACAATTGCTTGAACATAAATTCAAAATTAACTTTCCATAGACAAACAGGGTTATAAACCAGAAATCATAACTATATTGATATGATTTATATTGCATTTAACTTCTTTTAATGATGGTATATGTGTATTATTGTACGTGTCATATGTGCACAAATATTTGTGTTAATCTATGTATTTACAGTATATTGACAAAGTACTGGGTCACATCAGAGGCTTGGGAGGTCATTGTTAAGAAACTGAGAACTGTTGTAAAGCTTGGCATTGAATACCATAAGTTCAGGTTATGCTATAAGAGAATAACTATGTAAACATAACCATGTCAGCAGCCAGAACGCATTATAAACTGAATGTTTTACTGTGCACATTAAGAAATGGATAGATTGGCCCAAACTCTAGACTGATGTGTGTGCTTTGTTTTTTTTTTGTTTTTTTTTTATTCCTGGGGAAATGCTATTCAGATGTAAGAGACATATAAGGGAACAGTTTTAGTGGCACACCAGGCTGTGATTTTTTTGATATCTATTGTCATGCAAAGCTGACGAAATAGTTGAACCGACCCAAGCTGGAAATGTGAGACTGTAGCCCATTGAAGGAGGGGAGACAGGAGGAGTAACTTGGCCAGGAATTGAAACTTGCAAAACTGCTCCTTGTGAAAAGTCTTTTTTATCTCAGTAATTTGTTGACACTTTTGCAAGTTTCTTTCAGAGAATGTGTAGTACATCAATAGAAACAACATTTGTAAAACTCAGCACATACCAGCCAATGACAAATGAGCTGCAGACTCTCAAACGTGGCATTTTTTTTCAGGTGGTCCATTCTAAGTGAATGGAAGTCTAGTCTGACAACAAATGGTAGGGCTATTTGTTCTCACAGTCTGTGCATTGAGACATATTTAGCTTTCCACAGGAATCACGTCTGCCCCCATGAGGGCAGACAAGAGTAAAAAAAATAAAATTAGGAATTAGTACTTATTTTGCTGCAGGCAGCATTAGAAGGTGCAGTAAATCATGACAAGATAAAAAAAAATATTTGTTTTTTCATTGTTTGCCCGTAGTGGTCCTTTAAGGTATCACACAGAAGTCTAGCTTTGCTAGATTTTTCTTTTTGTGTTTTTTAACCAGTTGATTATCTGTGTGACCTTTTTACTCTTTGTTTTTTAATTAATGGCAGCCCAGAATTTTTGTGGGTTATTTTTGTGTTTGGTTTAAATGGCTAAATAGTGGTTTCTTTTCTCTGTCCTAATTTGTTTTCTGGCATTGTTCCTTAGTTCCTGGTATGCCTGTGTATTAGTTTGAGTTTTATTTTGATGCTACAAGTCCCATGTTTTATCTCTTTGTTATGGTAGTAGACGAGCATCTCAAGTCAGCCAGGGGTCATAGTTGGATTTAGTTCTGACAATTCTGTTTGTGGTAAGATGATTTAAAATGTTTAGGAAAGTATTATTGAAGTATTTTACAGCATTTTCCAGGGAGAGAGATGAGAGTGGTCTCCAGTGCATTAATTAAGTGAAGATATGAAGTCATGGGTTTTGAAATACTTTGTGTACTGGATTTGTTGGAGGGTGGAATATTTTAATGGATTCACTTGATGTATAATTATAAAGGTGGGAAGGTGGTCATTGAGGGTGTCTGAGAGGGAGTCTGAAAGGTAGGATTGAGATGGTCTGTTAGTAAGGATCCAGTCTAGGATGGACTCCTTTTTTGATGCTTTATCTACCTGTGTTGTAGTTTTGATTATTTGAGTGAAACCAGTAGGTTAATGTGGTTAATGGGGTGGAGCGAGCTACAGGAGGACCAGTCAATATTAACGTCACCTAGTATGATAATTTCTTTGGGATATTTTTGGGATTTCCAGTCTAGAATGGATTCTACTGTGTTAATGTTATTGCCCGGGGGGGGGGTATATAGGTACCAATTATATGTAAGTGATGCTTTTTAAGTTGATTTTCACTTTAGTGAACACAGTTTCTGCATTATTGAACTTGGGTTGATCACTGGCTAACAATTCAATAGTCAGGTTGTTTTTGAAGAGGAGATCAATGCTTCCACCTCTTTTGGATATTCTGTCTTGTCTAAGAACATTGTAACCAGGTGGAAGAAAGTCATTATTATTGTTTAGTCATTTTAGCCAGGTCTCTGTGAGAAAGACTATGTTGAGGGAGTAGAGGGCCAGCATAGCGTGTAGCTCTGGGATTTTGTTCAGTATGTTCCTTATGTTTATGGTGAGTATAAGGAGATCTGTTGATTTCTTGGAGGAGGTTAGAATGTTATTTGTTTTGTAGCAGGGGGGAATGTTATTGTTTGCAGGGCAAGTGTTTGGGTGCACGTCTCTACTAAGTATGATTTGGGATGCTATTTGGATTATAGTTTTTAAGGATTTGATTATAGATGTGTTACATTTTGAGACAATGTGGTTGTTTAGTTGGTGTGGGGTTACTTTGAATGGGGCAAGGTCAAGATCTGAGATGTAGATAGAAGGAGATATTACTGAGAAGGCTGGTTTGTCTTATGAATGGGTGGGGCAGATAGGGGAATTAGTCAGAAATTTTGAGTTGCTAGTGTAGTGGTAGGAGGTTAAGTGTGAGGTGATGGTGAGGCTTATTATTAATATAAAGGTTAGGGGCCACATTTTGCTAGGACAAAGTGTTGCTGTATTGTTGTGAAGTCTTAGCAGATATATTTACAGGAGTGAGTAGGGATTTAAGTGTAGCTATACTTTATGTAGGTTGTGGTTAGAGTAAGAGAATTAGGTAAGGGGTATTAGCCTGAAGAGATTGTACAATTTAGGTATTGCATGAGTGAGATGGTATGGAGTGAAGGTAGTTGGTGATGTGGACTGAAGAGAGTGAGAAGAGGAGTAACTATACAGAAATGAGGTTGGTGTAAGAGAGAGGCTTCGGGGAGTGGCTAGTTAGGTATAAAGGTCAGGAACCTGGGGGTGTGTGGGAATAGGGATAGGGCAGGGGAGCAGAGTGATCCTGAGTGCAGCAAAGGGTGAACGGAGTGGGAAGAGCCAAATTCCTGGTATGTGCAAGTAAAAACAATCAATTCCTTTGATCTATTGGCTTTGTAGTAGTACATTCATTTGTCCATTAAGCTGTAACACTTATTATAAATGTTAATAAGACTGCCTTGCTATGGGCAGCTGGGAGCCAAAATAAATGTATATAGTAAGAGGGCTATGGTTAAATAGAACAATGGAAAAAGTGAAACAAAATGTATTTACATTGGGAAGGTAGTCTATAGGGAAGAGATAAAATTCAAAAGCCAGCTGGTTCCCAAATGACTATAGGACTAAAGGAAAAACTATAATCCCGTACCATGTGCAAGCTAATGTAATTATATTGGAGGAGGAAGAAACAGAGTAAAAAATCCCTGGTGCTTGCTCAGGTGTTTGTGTTTATCAAGTTATCATTAAATCCAATTTTCAAAATTACCTTCATGTGGTGAAACATACATATAATTGTGTTCGGCACTTCAGGGAAAAATTAAATGTTTCTTAAAAGATCGTGAAGCATATGTTTTATAATGTTTGTTATTGTAATGTACTCAATTATGCCTATTCTATAGTGCATATGAATGAAGAGTTTGCTTTTTGTAAAGGGCTCTTTAATTATGTTTTTACACTATATAATTGATTAATTGATTTTAATTGTGTGCAGTATTTAAATGAATGCTTGATGTAACATTCCTTTTGGTTCTGAAGAAGTTTTTTACAAAAGCGTTGAATAAAGTGGAAGTTACGCTAGTCCATGGTTTCGTATTTTCCAAGCCTTGAGCAGTTTTTTGATCTATCTTTTTGTTCAGCTGCTTTGTCGACTTTTTGATTTTTATCTCAGTAATTTGTTGACACTTTTTCAAGTTTCTTTCAGAGAATGTGTAGTACATCAATAGAAACAACATTTGTAAAACTCAGCACATACCAGTCAATGACACATGAGCTGCAGACTCTCAAACTTGGCATTTTTTTTCAGGTGGTCCATTCTAAGTGAGTGGAAGTCTAGTCTGACAACAAATGGTAGGGCTATTTGTTCTCACAGTCTGTGCATTGAGACATATTTAGCTTTCCACAGGAATCACAATGTTTGCCCCCACGAGGGCAGATAAGAGTAAAAAAAATAAAATTAAGAATTAGTACCTATTTTGCTGTAGGCAGCATTAGGAGGTGCAGTAAATCATGGCAAGATAAAAAAAAGATTTGTTTTTTCATTGTTTGCCCGTAGTGGTCCTTTAAGGTATCACACAGAAGTCTAGCTTTGCTAGATTTTTCTTTTTGTGTTTTTTAACCAGTTGGTTATCTGTGTGACCTTTTTACTCTTTGTTTTTAATTAATGGCAGCCCAGAATTTTTGTGGGTTATTTTTGTGTTTGGTTTAAATGGCTATATAGTGGTTTCTTTTCTCTGTCCTAATTTGTTTTCTGGCATTGTTCCTTAGTTCCTGATATGCCTGTGTATTAGTTTAAGTTTTATTTGGATTCTACAAGTCCCATGTTTTATCTCTTTGTTATGGCAGTAGACGAGCATCTCAAGTCAGCCAGGGGTCATAGTTGGATTTAGTTCTGACAATTCTGTTTGTGGTAAGATGATTTAGAATGTTTAGGAAAGTATTATTGAAGTATTTTACAGCATTTTCCAGGGAGAGAGATGAGAGTGGTCTCCAGTGCATTAATTAAGTGAAGATATGAAGTCATGGGTTTTGAAATACTTTGTGTACTGGATTTGTTGGAGGGTGGAGTATTTTAATGGATTCACTTGGTGTATAATTATAAAGGTGGGAAGGTGGTCACTGAGGGTGTCTGAGAGGGAGCCTGAAAGGTAGGATTGAGATGGTCTGTTAGTAAGGATCCAGTCTAGGATGGACTCCTTTTTTGATGCTTTATCTACCTGTGCTGTGGTTTTGATTATTTGAGTGAAACCAGTAGGTTAATGTGGTTAATGGGGTGGAGCGAGCTACAGGAGGACCAGTCAATATTAACTTCACCTAGTATGATAATTTCTTTGGGAATTTTTTGGGATTTCCAGTCTAGAATGGATTCTACTGTGTTAATTTTATTGCCCGAGGTATATAGGTACCAATTATATGTAAGTGATGCTTTTTAAGTTGATTTTCACTTTAGTGAACACAGTTTCTGCATTATTGAACTTGGGTTGATCACTGGCTAACAATTCAATAGTCAGGTTGTTTTTGAAGAGGAGATCAATGCTTCCACCTCTTTTGGATAATGTGTCTTGTCTAAGAACATTGTAACCAGGTGGAAGAAAGTGATTATTATTGTTTAGTCATTTTAGCCAGGTCTCTGTGAGAAAGACTATGTTGAGGGAGTAGAGGGCCAGCATAGCGTGTAGCTCTGGGATTTTGTTCAGTATGTTCCTTATGTTTATGGTGAGTATAAGGAGATCTGTTGATTTCTTGGAGGAGGTTAGAATGTTATTTGTTTTGTAGCAGGGGGGAATGTTACTGTTTGCAGGGCCAGTGTTTGGGTGCATGTCTCTACTAAGTATGATTTGGGATGCTATTTGGATTATAGTTTTTAAGGATTTGATTATAAATGTGTTACATTTTGAGGAAATGTGGTTGTTTAGTTGGTGTGGGGTTACTTTGAATGGGGCAAGGTCAAGATCTAAGATGTAGATAGAAGGAGATATTACTGAGAAGGCTGGTTTGTCTTATGAATAGGTGGGGCAGATAGGGGAATTAGTCAGAAATTTTGAGTTGCTAGTGTAGCGGTAGGAGGTTAAGTGCGAGGTGATGGTGAGGCTTATTATTAATATAAAGGTTAGGGGCCACATTTTGCTAGGACAAAGTGTTGCTGTATTGTTGTGAAGTCTTAGCAGATATATTTACAGGAGTGAGTAGGGATTTAGGTGTAGCTATACTTTATGTAGGTTGTGGTTAGAGTAAGAGAATTAGGTAAGGGGTATTAGCCTGAAGAGATTGTACAATTTAGGTATTGCATGAGTGAGGTGGTATGGAGTGAAGGTAGTTGGTGATGTGGACTGAAGAGAGTGAGAAGAGTAACTATACAGAAATGAGGTTGGTGTAAGAGAGAGGCTTCGGGGAGTGGCTAGTTAGGTATAAAGGTCAGGAACCTGGGGTTGTGTGGGAATAGGGGTAGGGCAGGGGAGCAGTACCATGTGCAAGCTAATGTAATAATATTGGAGGAGGAAGAAACAGAGTAGAAAATCATTGCTGCTGGCTCAGGTGTTTGTGTTTCTCAAGTTAAGGATTATCATAAAATACAATTTTCAAAATGACCTTCATGTGGTGAAACATACATATAATTGTGTTCGGCACTTCAGTTCAGCATAAACTCCAGATATCTTTTAGGTTTCACAGAGCTGGATTTTTGTGCAGTAAAAGGAGCTGTAGCACTGTTGCAAATGCTGGAAATGCACAGCAATTTAGGGATATAATTGTGTTTATCTCTTCAGGGCAGCATAAACTCCATGTATCTTTTAATAATTGTCATTGTTGAAGTGACACCCTGACCCTATCTACAAACATGGGAAAAAGGGGTGTGGATGGATATATGGTTGCAGTGTGTAGGAGCAAATTCCCCAAAGATCAATTTGGGAATTTGCCCTTTTCCAGCTGTTCTGCTATACTAAAGTTGGTATGTATTTTATATATATATATATCTATATATATATATATATATATATCTATATATATATATATATATATATATATATATATATATATATATATATATATATATATATATATCATTAGTTAGTAGGGGGTATTAGGGATGCAGATGGATGTGGCCTATGCAAAAAATAGTGTGTTTTGTTTTTGTTTTCTTTGATCTTTTATGCATCATTCTAAAAAGGTTCCTCTTATGTTCACTTTTTTTGAGCATTGGATATTTATTGAAATAATTATATAGATCACTAGAGATACAGAGACAGCATGATACAGATACCCCTAACCTCACTTTGGTTGTAGTCTCAGATACCTCCTGAGCCCATTGATTGCATTATCAACAACATTCTGATGAAAAACAAAAGCAGTATGAAAGAAATCACATAACACAAATGAAAGTGAAATATTAAGGCTTCACACATGTGTGGGCAAGAAGAATCCTGAAATGATTCCTACAGCCAGTACAGAACCATAACACGTTGTGTAAATTATTACCAAGCAGGCAGGTTCCCACGTTGCAGGACAGCAGTTTACATTGCACATGAGCAGGGGCAGCAACACTAATAAGTTTAGGTTCACTGAAGCAGAAACACACTAACACACCAATGTTTAATGATGCAACAGCATGGCATATTGCCCACTGTGCCCCAGGGTCACAGCCCTATACCTGGTGCCTAAAAGTATCTCAGTACTATAACATAGCAGCTAGCATGTACAGCACCCACAGCATATAGAAAAATCATTCACAGCACCAAACCAGCAATATCTTGGGATCTGTGAGAATAAATAAAAACAGAGACTCAAGAAGGAACCTATTAGACACAGCAAACTATGTATTAAATGAAGTGCTGTAAAAAGCAGACATAATAAATATTTACTATGTAATTTGGAGCATCTTTGCCTTACCTCTTCTTCCATTGCCTGATGATCTTGATGACAATGGCATTTCAGGCCACTACACCTGTGTTTGCACTACTCACTATTATGTGACATGCATCTACGTTACTTGAAAGAACTGCATAGGCTGCATCGTGACAGAGCATAACTCTTTTCCTCATTCTAAACCAGGCAGGCAGTCTCCATGGGGCACTATTATTGACAGCCATCTCCACAAGTGTACAGCAAAACAAAATGGCAACATAGGACTCACACCATGGGACCTTGTATTTGTGTGGAGTGCATAGCTTGCATGAGTAATCAGGTATACACAGCATGCTGGTTACAAGTAGCACAATTTATCTGTGTTACATGTTACTGGTTCACTTCTGCTAAATATATGAATGTATAGACAAAGGCCAAATCTATTTTTATTAATATATATTAAGTACAAAGTTGTACTTATTAGCAGCTTTCAATGTATGGCCTGCCATTTTGTATGCAAAATGCATTTTAAAGAAAAATAAATAGCAGACTTAACAGGATGGCAGTCCATTTACACAGGACATTCACCTCAACATGCATCCAGGCAGCCCTCGGCTGGGTTACACAAATGTGGTATCCTCTGTATATGTGTGTGCATGTAGGTAGTAATGAACATAATGGAGATATAATATCCAAACAAACCTTGAATATGCTGCCCTACAGGAGACACCTGCCCACAACTATGGAATGTGCCCCCCATCCAGAGACTACATACTGCGCCCCTACATAGGTTCATAGGTTCATAGGTTCATACTAGGCTATCTGCCCGAGGGCATTTATAAGCCTAGCCCATTGTTTTGTGGCTTACGCCACCCCTTTAGTATGGGGAACTATACCCATTATTTTGCTGTGCCTCTGTCGAGCAGTGACACTGAGGTAATTCCTGGGGTATATCTGCGATCTCCCATCCATTGGTCAAGATTTCTCTTGAACAAGGCCAGCGAGGTGCTCTGCCTCACATGTACTGGGATTTTGTTCCACAGCATAGGGAGTCTTTGGGTGATGAATCTATCCCTCCAGCACGTCCTATTAATAGCCGTGTCGAGGTTTAAGTCTCCGCCTTGTGGCTCTGATGGATCTAGATTTTTGAGGTGAAGCATATTCATCAAATCTGGGTTTGACATGGCCTTGTATGTTAGGCAAAGGTCACCTCTGAGCAGCGGTGGCGACTGAATAGAGCTGGAGTTCTTTCAGTCGGGCAGCATAGGACAGATTTTGAGACCCTTTATCCTTTGGTGAGGAACTTTTGTGGCCTCTCCAGCTGCTGCAAGTGTCGGGTCAGATACATTCCGAATGGGGCATTGTACTCAATCATTGGTCTGATGAGTGATGAGTAAAGGAGACTATGACCTCCTTGATCTAGATGAGAATCCCTTCATGATAAGGTGGGCAATGTAGAAGGACTTCCTAACTACTTTAGCTACATGGGTGTCGAATGACAGACTACTATCAACCTGGGTCCCCAGGTCCCTGATAACTTCTTCTGTGCTCAGTGGATTGCCACCTATTTGGTAGCTAGGGGTAACCTTGTTTTTCCCGAAGGGTATGACTATGCATTTTTTGGCATTTAACTTTAGGCCGTGGCTCTGGCACCAGTTATCCGTTTCTGTGAGACCCTTCTGAAGGATATCTGTGTCAGATGTGTTTTCTACTATGGCGCCCAGTTTGCAGTCATCTGCAAACTTTGTCAGCCATAACCCTTCTGTGTTTGCTTGTACTTCGGAAGAGTAGATGCCAAACAAGAGTGGGCCCAGGACTGAGCCCTGTGGGACACCACTTGTGACAGGCTTTGAGTCTGACATGGCACCAGCAACTCTGACCCTGTGGGTTCTGTCACTCAGCCAGTTTGCAACCCATCTCGTGATGTATGGGTTAACATTTAAGCTGATGAGTTTTTCAATGATACCCGAGTGGGGTATTGTATCGAAGGCCTTAGCCAGATCGAGGTAGGCTGTATGGACTGCCTTTCCCTCATCAATGGCTTTGGTGACTGTTTCGAAAAAATCAACCAAGTTTAAAAGGCATGATCTGCCTTTGACAAAGCCAAACTGGGTTGGATCCAAAGTCTGCAAATTCCTATGTCTTTATTTATGAGGTCCATTATGATCCTCTCCATGGCTTTGCAGATAAGGCTTGTCAAGCTAATGGGCCGGTAATTTCCAGGGTCTGTGGAGGCACCGCCTGTGTGAAGTGGGACCACAGTTGCAGTGCGCCACTCCTGGAGTGCGTATCCAGAGGTAAGACTTTGATTAAACAGCTCTCCTAGGTGTGGGTTTAATTCCTCAGTGAGTTCGTGGAGGGCACAGCCGGGACACCTGCGGGTCCCATGGATGCTGTGTTTTCTTGCTTTGGAGTGCGCAGTTCTCACTTGGGCGCTGGAGATGTTTGGGGGGCTGCACTCATTTGGTATAGCTATCTCTCCTTTTGGGGGGGAGGGGGGGCAGAAGTTTGCACTGAACCTGTCAGCCAGTATGTTGGCAATGTCTGTAGGATCAGTAATCTTCACATCATTTTGAACTAGTTCTGAGCATATCTGGGAGTTTCCTCCTAGGTTTCTAACATAGCTAAAGAAGGCCTTATGATTGTCTTTTGAGTCTTTAGCTATTTTTCTCTCGAAATTTGCTTTGGATGATTTTATGAGAGCTCTTAGTTTTTTACTTATAGTGATCAAGGGTGTCTTACCTTTTAAGGATTTTGCTCTATCTTGTAGTAGCTTCCTCCTTTTGTTGTAGAGTTTGTTTATGGCTGGGGTCCACCAGACTGGACGCTTGCCTTTGGTACAAAGAGTCTTTGTTTTGCTTGGGATTGCCTTATCCATGCAGTCCTGCAGGTGCTGGTAGAAGGCGTTTGTAAGTGATTCAGCGGGTTGAGTATTGTTTTCCGCACGGCTCGGGAGCCTGAAAGGAGACCACACTAGTCTTTAGAAGTGTGAAGTCGGCTTTTGAGAAGTTCTTTACTGTGGTCTTTTTTATATCAGGTGGGGATGCGATGTGGACCTCCTGCGAGATAAGTTTGTGATCTGATCTCACCAGTGAGGGTATACTTCCGGTGTTGAACATTGTGCTCCCATGTTCGTGATGATGAGATCAAGTATGTTATCTCCTCTTGTGGGGATGGTGACTAGTTGTTCCATGGCATTTGAGTTTATGAATTCCAGGAACTTTTGGGCTAGGGTGTTTGGGCTTGAGTAGTGTTCCCAGTCTATATTAGGGTAATTGAAGTCACCTAGTATGATGGTGTTTGGTGATACATTTATCCCCTCTAGTGTTTTCAGGAAGGCCATGTGAGTTTCCTGAGTTTGTGAGGGTGGCCTGTAACATGCTACAATTTGCAGAGCAGTCTTGCCTATGGTTAATTGCACCTGGATGGTCTCCGATGCATCATGTTGCCACCAGTCTTGAGGTGTGGGTGTCCTTGATGAATATGGATACCCTCCTTTCTTGGTATTGTCCGGATTTTGGGGCGGGCATGATATGAGGTAAAACCTGATAGCTGGGGTGCTCTCAGGAGCCTTGAACCAGGTTTCTGTCACAGCACAGACATCGATGTTCTCCATACTGAGAAGGGCCTCGAGTGCGTGCATTTTGAGATTTAGACTTCTGGCATTGAGCAGCATTACCCTTAGTTTTTTCCTTTTGTGTTCTAGGGTGGTAGGTTTAGAATTTGAGCCTTGCCTAAAAAGGCACTATGGGGTGGCAAGAGCCTTTGCCAATATCCGAATCCCAGGGTGACAGGTGCAAGCCGTCCCTTGTGAAGCAGCGTGGCTTGTCCAGCATGTCATCCCAGGCAGACAGATACTGGATCCCCTTTGAATGACACCAGTGTTTAAGCCAATTGTTAAAGCTGATCATCTTATCTCTGTATTGTGGCATCATTCTTGGTGAAGGTAGGATACTGCTCAAGGTCAGGGTCATACCTGCCTGGGCTACATAATCAGAGAGCTCCTCAATGTCTCTTTTCATGTAGTCCAAGGAGGTACGTCTCAGGTCGTTTACACCAGCGTGGACAATGACTGAGTCATATTTGTACCTGCTGTTGAGAGACCTGAGTGCTTGCGTTATGTGGCGGATTCTAGCGCCCGACAGGCAGCTTACTGTGACCTTCTCCTTACTCAGTCTGGTGAGCGGGACATCAGTGTGTCTGACTATGGAGTCACCAATGACTAGTGTGTCTGGCATTGTGTTTGGCCTTAAGGGCTGTGACTGTTTGACACTCTGACTGTGAGGTCTATGTGTTGCGGTGTTGTGTTCTGAGGTGGTGGTTGTTTGGGTGTCTGCTTTGGTGGCCTCTGCTGTTTTGGTAGATTTTTGATCAGAGCCTCCAGTATGTCTTTGTGTGTTTATGTGTATGATTTGAGGTTGTAATGGTACTATGTGAGACTGGGTCTATAGTGTGTGTGGTAACCTTCTCCTCCTGACTGGTCTTGCCAGTCCTATGTTGAGAGAGCTCAGCCTCCAGTTTGGCCGTATAGTTGCATCTCTCGCATGTATTTGTGTTTTGTGGGAGGAGGAAAGGGTTGTCTGTGTACATGAGGCAATTGAAACATTGCCTCAATATTCCCAGGTTCACCAGCTGAGCAGGAGAGGACACTAGCAACTGATTCCTCGACATGCTAGAAGGGTAGACGAAAAACTTTAAAAAAAGATTCGGGGCGTGGGTGACCGAGAAATGGGGGTTGCCTTTTGGGGTACTATCTATGACAAGAGTGCCGTATCAAGGTAATAAGTACTGTAGGAGCAAGTGCTAGGTTTAATAGATAGAGAATAGTCTACTTGGAGTCAAGTAGAGTTGATCTTTTTAGTTATAGGATACGCTGATTTGATCAGTAGTATAGTTCGAGGAAGGTAGTTTTAAGGAAAATTTGAAGAGTGGACTTTAGGTAGCCCGAATAGTTTAAACCTGCTTAACCGGCACTGCCCTAGTGTGCAACAGTGGCAGCTCCGCTCTAAATCGCGCTAACGCGCGTTTAGCGCGTTTTATACCAGGGGGCTGGAAAAAGCTAGAAACTGGCCCAAAACGACCAATAAACTACTAGTTACTGGCTGAAACCTCACAAAACTGGACAAAAGGCAGCTCAATGCTTCCCACTCCCACTGGTAAGCAAGGTAGCTTCCCTTCCCCCAAATAAGGCAAGGAAACAGTACACAGGAACTACAACCAAAGCCCAGGAATCAGCAACTCTGAAACTGGACTAAACTAGTAAAGCAGGAAAAACAAGAGATATTTTTTCTTTTTTTCTTTTTTTTTCACAAAACAGGCAGAAACAGGTACAGCAAACACTTATAAATGCTATGAATCAGCTACTACAGCTTACACAGAAGAATTTGCTACAAATACAGTCAAATAGTAACAAACAAGGATTCCAAGTGCAATATTAAGTTAAATGCAGTAAAACAGCTTCAATGTAACAGAAAGGCAGGCGAAATACAGTTGCTAGGTATTCAGATGTGGAAAGCAACAAAAAATATACTTAGTATCAAGAAAAGTCGCTTATTCAGCTCTCTGCAGCCTGGATTACTCTGCTGGCCCACGTGGAGTCTGTGCTGAGTAGGTACAAGCTGAAAGTTTTATACCAGGGGGCTGGAAAAAGCTAGAAACTGGCCCAAAATGACCAATAAACTACTAGTTACTGGCTGAAACCTCACAAAACTGGACAAAAGGCAGCTCAATGCTTCCCACTCCCACTTATGATGGCATAGAAGAGTCATATATGATACTACTGCCATCATAACCTACCCCTCCATGCCTCTGTTCACTTTTGCACCTACACATATGCCATTGGGGCACTTACACACACAGGAGGACACATACTGGATCACAGTTTATATAATTTCAACTCATATTCCTGCACTGAGACACCAAGAACTCCACAGAGTCCACTCTGTGTAGAATATATATTGCCCCCACAGTACATCCATCCTGAAGTAACACAGCAAAGGCCTATTATTTTAGTCTGCTATCACTGTTATATAGCTGCCTCTGGGCATCACACATTCCTTTACAGTCTATGTTGCTATGCAGTCCTATTCCTTCTGGTGTATGCATGTCATCCAAAGATGGAGTATGGCACAGCTTGATTGACTTCAGCCCTACAGACATATTGCTAGAGGTACTCCACATACATGGATAGTGCCTATTTATGAGATGGGATGTCCTCTAATCTCTGCAAAACTTTGTGGAAAGCAGTGGAACACAATATCAACTCTGCATGTTGGAGAAACTGATCCACACAGTGCTGGAAGCTACTAAGGAACATGATATGATAGGCCTTACAGAAGGCACATAACCTAGTGATGGAGACAGTGTTGGTTGGTCTTCTGTCAATCTCAGTACGAAGGAAGAATTATTTCCACCATCCATGCATGGTACTGCTGAGGGAACGTGCGTCATACTTGGACGTGTCAACATCAGTTCTAGAATGATCTAGAATGATAACATGTACCTAGGTAAGTACTCATCCTGCAGGAGGCATACCATAAATCTAAGTCTACCCATTGGTTCATAAGTTCATAGGATGATACTAGGCTACTGGCCTAGAGGCCCTTATAAGCCTAGCTAAGAATTCCGCACATGTTCCCTTAAAGTTAGCAACTGTTTCCCATGTCCAGCAAGGACACATGTGGGATCCTAGGGGTGTATTTTCTGTTTCCCCATCCAGTTGTCCTGGTTCCTCTTAAAGAGGGCTAGAGATGTATTCTGCTTCACATGGAGAGAGAGTCTATTCCACAAATGTGGGAGTTTTTGGGATACAAATCTATCCTGCCAACAAGTTCTATTAATGTTTCAGACCAGGTTAAGGCCTTGTGTGCAGGTTGCTCAAGTGGAGTTTGTCTTACGGATATGCTGCAACTCCATCAAGGCTGGGTCTGAGATGGCCTTGTATGCCAGACACAGGTCACCTGTGAGCAGTCTGTATGAGACTGAGTAGAGGGACAGGGATTTTAGCCTATCTAAATAGGGTAGGTGTTTGACACCTTGGAATTTCCTGGTCAGGAACCTCTGTGGTCTCTCCAACTGCTGCATGTGCTTGGCAGGGTACATGCTGAAGGTGGCACTGTATTTGATAATGGGTCTGATAAGGGAGGAGTACAGGGATGTTATGACCTCCCTGTTCCTGGATAAAATGCCCTTATTTATGAGGTGGCCCATGTAGAAAGCCTTCCGTACAATGGAGGCAATGTGGTGGTCAAAACTGAGGTTGCTATCAACCTGGGTACCCAAGTACTTCATTGCATGCTTAGTACGTTGTTATTAATGTGATAATTAGGAGGGATGCCATTTTCCCTAATGGGATAATGATGCATTTCTTGGCATTCAGTTTGAGGCCATGCTTCTGGCACCAGTCATTAGTTTGGGTAAGGCCCTCTTGGAGGATGTTCACATCACTAGGGGAATTTATGACAGCATCCAGCTTGCAGTCATCTGCAAACTTGGTCAGCCACAGACCACTGGTTTTGGCTTGTGTCTCAGAAAAGCATATCCCAAACAGTAGAGTTCCCAAGACAGATCCTTGGGGTACACTGCCCATTACGGGTCTACTACTAGAGGTGGCTTCCCCTACTTTGACTGAGTGGGTTCTATCAGTGAGTCAGTTAGCTACCCATCTGGTAACATATGGGTTGATGCCTAGCTAGGAGAGTTTATCTATTATGCCCGAGTTGGGAATAGTGTCAAAGGCTTTGGCTAGGTCAAGGTAGGTGGTGTGCACTGTCTTCCCCTCATCCATGGCTTTGGTGACTATTTCAAAGAAGTCAACCAAGTTTAAGTCATGATCTCCCTTTGACAAAACCATGAACATTGTAATAACTACTGCCTCTATCCTTCACAGCTACATTAATTATGCAGGCTCAGGAGGTTGCTGCAAAAGATAGCAGTTTCATGTTAGGCAGTGTAAGTTCCCTCTTTCATTAGCGTACCTTAAATGGGACATAACAATTGTGAGGTCATCAGTATCACAGAATTATGTTTTATCTATGCTCAGGGCAAATCACTACTACTGTGGCATATGTAGAGACCAGAACATTGGCATTGAAGAAATACTTTTGTCTTGATATGCAAGATCTGCCTGAGATAAAGCCAACCATGCTGATCTTAATCCAAAGTTTCTGTTAGGTTTGTCAAACAAAATTCATTGTTATGGTAATATTATTTGAGCAACTGAACTGAGATATCAGTAGACATTGCCTTATTAGATTTAAGTAGAACATTTTTTGATATCCCACATGGTAACGTAATTCTAAAATTAGGTCCATGCAGTGTCAATTTGTGTCTAGTAACATGGATCACAAACTGGCTTAGTCAGAGGATGTTCAGTGTTTGAATAGGAGACAGATTCTCAGTGTCAACATGCACAGTGTGGTATCTCCCATGTTTCAGTACTGGGCCCATGCTTATACAATCTTTTTATGATGTCACTGTCTGTATGTCCATCTGTAAAGTGCAGAAAGTTCACAACATACACAAAATAGCTTTTCTGGTTTTGGGTGTCAAGGAACAGAAAATCATACATGGCTAATTGAATGATTTAGTAATATGGATTTTAGTTAATAATATGGAACTCAGTGCTATAAATTATAGGATTGCATAGCTAGACAAAGATAACCTCAAATTTCTGTGCACCATTAATGGAAAATTTATTAGGTCTTTTGAATAGTGCAAGAATTTTGAAATTCTGGTACCAAAGATTTTTTTCCATTACAGCTCACTTTCAAAGGTCTGTAAAAAGCCTGGCAGAACAAGCAGACACATGCTACATCCTGTTACATTAAAATCAGTACATTTGTTAATCTCCACCTATGTTTCAGTAATCACCCAATATACAGAATACAGTTCTACCTTGTGTGTGTATACAGTCAAACTTACTGAAAAAAAGGAACATTTGTTAGAGATCTTTGTGATGCTGTAGGTGCATAGATAAACTTGTCACCTGTCAAAATTTCAGTAAGCGTGACAAAAATTTGTTAGAAGTAGGACTATAGTAATGGCTATTAAGATTAACATTTAGGTATTTTCAGGTTTAGTCTGAACTCCCTCTAGACACAGACTCCTTGATCACGTAGGTCCTTGTGTCTGTAACTCATAGCACTGCATATGAACTTTGTCATGATTTGAACAGGCCGCTGATTTTCCATTTTTCTAGGAAAAAACAGTAGAAAATAATAAATGTGTTCTGTCTAAATATTGGATAGTACACTTTTTAATGGAATTTGGTCTTTTAGACCAGAACTCATTCACTACAACCTGTATTTCATTACAACATCATCAGTTTGCTTTGTTGAGTTTTCTATACTTTATCTGTTTTAATTTTGCATATATAAATATACATTAAAAGTCATAATTAAATCATAGTAATGATCAGTTAACTACATTTAAAAATGAAGGGGTATAGTTCTCAGGTTGCATCTCATATTCATCGAATTTCATTTTTTGAGAACCTTTAATCACTGTTCCAGGATATGAATGGAATGTTAAGTGGCAACATTGTTGTACCTGTTAGAATATGTGCTCACTTTCATACTGATGTACAACACTTTCATTTTGAATTATATGAAAATGAAATATTCAAAACAATTATGAGGTTTTCAGAAACATATTTGTTGGAGAATACAAATACTTTCTAGTTACTATGAAAAGCAGGCTCATGTGCATTATGTAACAGCCTTGCTTGCAGTGAAAGTGTTGTTCAGTGCAGTTACATATCTGTATTGTGTTTTGCCGCACTTTAATGTAATCTATAATTAATGTAATCTGCACTGACCTTGAATATACTGACCTGGTTATTTTCATGTTATGTACTTTAGTGCACCAGTTTGCCTAGCTGACTTCACATTGTTTTTTCTGCAAACAATGCTGTGTACCCCAATACGGGTAAGTTATGATGTAAGCCCCACCTGAAAAATGCATGCTACTGTCCTAAAGTACTTTTCATTCACTTGCAGTAAATAAGGAAATATATTCAATTGTATCAGTATGAATGACTCGGTTAACAAAATATTTCTTATAAGAAAGCCATGCCTTTCTCTTTTTGATAATATCTACATTGATTTTACTTTTCAAAGGTTTTACAGATGTTCTGCATGAATTTATTACAATGTAAATGCCTCAGTATGGTAGACTACAAAGTGTTACATAACAAAACACAGTAAATAATAGATTAATGGCCAACGACTGTTTCACAGTACCTTTTAAATATTCCTCAGGTCTGTGTTGCACAGAATCAGATACAAACTTTTTTTAAACTCTAAGTTTACATGTTGCATGTTAAAATACTTTTGAAGTTATACTGTAAAGGATTTTTTGATATTTGTTCTTTTCTTGGCTGCAGGTGTAGAAGGTATGTTTATAAGGGTTGCTGTCATCAAGTTGCTGAAATACTGATAATTTGAATTGTTTCAAAACATTTTTGAATCACTTTTAGTATAACTGTTTTGTGTTCTTCAGCATAATACTCTGGACAATTGAAATGACTGTGATGTGATTAGCCTACAGAGCAAATTTCCTTCTAATTGCTATAGATGTCACACTAAAATGGGTAAAAAAAAAAAAAAAGAAAAAAACTTATTTGCTGTCTGATGCCGCCATCTAGTGTTTGATTAGAAAATTATACTGGAGAATCAAAAACAAAGCTACCTGTTCTTCAGAGTGAACAGCTGCTATATTAGTCTGGACTTCATGTAAGTACTCACCTATTCAAACTGCTGGGATTTATGCAAGTTCTTCTGGCCCAAATAATTTTTTGTAATGCAAAAGTGAAGCAAACTTGATTGATTGGTACAACAATCTACAAAGTTAGAAATGTTTTCAGTCATAGGTTCATAGGTTCATAGGTTGGTACTAGGCTATCGGCCCTAAGGCCTATGCAAGCCTAGCCATAACAATTCCCTGGAAATTTTTCCCACAATATTTATTTCTCTGGGCCCCTGTCTAGCAGGGCGACTGACATGATTCCCGGGGTGAATTTCCTATCTCCCATCCAATCATCAAGGGTCCTTTTGAAGAGGGCCAATGAGGCGCTCTGCTTGACATGTATAGGCAGTCTCTTCCAGATTATGGGGAGTCTCTGGGTCAGGAACCTATCCCTCCAGCATGTTTTGTTCATTGTGATTATAAGGTTTAGATCCCTGGAGCATGTGGCTCTGAGGGATTGGGATTTCTTTAAGTGGAGCATGTCCAACAGCTCAGGGTTTGACATAGCCTTGTATGTTAAGCAGAGATCGCCTCTGAGTAGACGATATGCCACAGAGTATAGCTGGAGTTTTTTTAGACAGTCAGCATATGGCATATGCTTTAGGCCTGTGATTCTTTTAGTGAGGTATTTCTGTGGCCTTTCCAGCTGTTGCAGATGTCTTGTGAGGTACATACCAAATGGGGCATTATACTCTATAATGGGTCTAATGAGAGATGAGTATAGTGGGACAATGACTCCTTTTTTCTGGATGAAAAGCCCTTAGTGATGAGGTGTGCCACATAGAAGGATTTCCTGACTGTTGTGGTGATGCGGTTATCGAAAGTGAGACCACTGTCCACTTGTGTCCCTAAGTCTCTCATCACAATTTCGATGTTCAGTGTCCTGCCACCTATGTGGTAGTTCATGGGTAAATGTTTTTTTCAAAAGGGGATAACTATACATTTCTTGGCATTAAGCTTGAGCCCATGGCTCTGGCACCAGGCATCTGTTTCTGTAAGGCCCTTTTGTAGAATATCCACATCATTTGGGGATTCAATAATGGCTCCCAGTTTGCAGTCATCTGCAAACTTTGTTAGCCAGAGTCCCTTAGTGTTGGCCTGTACTTCAGAGAAGTAGATGCCAAACAAGAGTGGTCCCAGGACTGAACCCTGAGGTACTCCACTTGTCACTTGTCTGGAGCTAGATTTGGACTCGGCTACTTTTACAGCCTGGGTTCTGTCAGTAAGCCAGTTGGCAACCCATCGAGTGACGTAGGGATTTATGCCCAGCTTAGTAAGTTTATCTAGGATTCCAGAGTGGGGGATGGTGTTGTAGGCCTTGGTGAGGTCCAGATAGGCTGTGTGGACCGCCTTACCCTCGTCCACAGCTCTGAAGACCGATTTGAAGAAGTCAATCAGGTTCAGGAGACAAGATCAGCCCTTTGCGATTCCAAACTGGGTGGGGTCCAGTGTCTGGAGGTTGCCAATGTCTTTGTTTATAAGTTCCATGATAATGCGTTCCATGCCCTTGCAGATCAGGCTTGTCAGACTGATGGGACGGTATTTCCCGGGATCCAAGGCAGATCCTCCCTTGTGGAGCGGGATAACTGTAGCTGTGCGCCACTCAATGGGCACGGAGCCTGAGGTGAGGCTATGATTAAACATGATACTTAGGTGGGGTGCCAGTTCATTTTGTAGTTCATGTAGTACACAGCCTGAGATGTCATCTGGTCCCATGCATGCTGTATTCTTAGCTTTGGAGAGTGTTGTTTATACTTGTGTGGCTGTGATTATCAGAATTTGGCAATCTTTTGGTATTGAGATAGGCCCTTTAGGGGTTGAGAGGGGAGTGAAGTTGGCACTAAATTGATCTGCCAGGATATTGGTAATATCCTTGGGATCAGTATATTTAATGCCATTCTGTTGTAGCTCAGAGCAGATCTGAACATTGCCATTTAGATTCTTGACATAACTATAGAATGCCTTGTGGTTGTCTTTGGAATCTTTGGCAATTTTATTTTTGTAACTAGCTTTTGAAGATTTTATGATGGATCTCAGCTACTTACTGAGGCTGGTGAGGGAGTTTTTTGCATCCTGGGATTTTCCTTTTTTCTGCAACAGTTTCTTCCTTCTGTTGTATAGTTTGTTTATAGCAGGGGACCACCAGATTGGCTTCCTTTTGTTGGAAAAGAGCATCTTGGTTCTATTTGGGATGGCATGATTCATGCACGAGTGGATGTGCTCGTACAGTGCCTTAGTGTAGGATTCTGCAGTCGAACTTCCAGATCCCGTCTGCGTGGGTGTTGTGAAGTTTGTCACTTCTGACTTCAGTAGCATGAAGTTGGCTTTGGAGAAGTTTTTTAAAGAGGTTTCCTTACTGGGGGTTGGGGGTGGGATGTGGATGTCAAGGGTGATTTGCTTATGGTCAGACCTGACCAATGAGGGGGTGACCACTGGTGTGGAGCATCTATCTCCCATATTGGTAATGACCAGGTCTAGGATATTGGAGCCCCCTGGTGGGGCAATGGATTAGTTGATCCAGGGCATTGGAATTTATGAATTCCAAGAACCTTTGGGAAAAGGAGTTGGTACCCGAGTAGTTTTCCCAATTAATGGCAGGGTAGTTGAAATCACCTAGTATTAGGGTGTTTGGTTGTATCTTAATATTTCCCAGTATGTTTAAGAAGGTGTAGTGAGAATATTGGGGTATGGTGGAGGATCTGTAGCAAGCTACAATTTGGATTGCAGTCTTACCTAGTGTTAGTTGCACCTGGAGAATTTCAGATGCATTGTGTTGGGCAACTAGCCTGGAGGTGTGAATATCCTTGGTGAATATGGACACTCCTCCACCTTTAGTGTTTCGGTCTTGGTTTTGTGGCCGAAAAGTGTGGTAAGAATTGTAGCCTGGTATTGCAGGGGTGCTCGCTGGAGCCTCGAACCAGGTCTCAGTCTCTGCACAGATATCAATGTTCTCCATTTTTAGGAGTGGCTCGAGAGAGTGCATTTTGAGGTTTAGACTTCTAGCATTGAGTAGCATTACCTTCAGATTTTGCATGCTTGTATCTGTTATGGTGGTGGTTTTATCCTTTGAACCTTGCCTAACAAAGGCACTATAGGGGTGGCAAGAGCTTTAGCCAGTAACCTGAATCCCAGGGGTGACAGGTGCAGACCATCTCTGGCAAAGCATCATGGTTTGTCGATCATGTCTTCCCAGGCAGACAAATACTGGATCCCCTTTGAATGACACCAGAAGCTTAGCCAATTGTTGAAGTCAATCATTTTGTCCTTATACTGTGGTATCATTCTGGGCAAAGGCAGGATGCTACTTAGGGCTAGGGTCATACCTGCCTGGGTCACATGATCCAAGAGCTCTTCCATGTCTCTTTTCATGTAGTCCAGGGAGGTATGTCTCAAGTCATTTACTCCAGCATGGACAATGACAGAGTCATATTTGTACTTGTTGTGGAGTGACTTGAGTGCATGTGTTATGTGGTGGATCCTGGCACCCGACAGGCAGCTGACTGTAATTTTCTCCTTGTTCAGCCTGGTGAGTGGGACATCAGTGTGCCTGACTATAGAGTCACCTATGACTAAAGTGTTGGGTACATTGTTTTACCTTAGGAGCTGTTGTTGGGTGGCACACTGATGTTGTGAGCTATGTGTCACTTTGGTTGTGACTGGTGTTTGTTTGCGTTTCGGCTTCGGAGGTCCTTTTTGCTTGGGCAGGTTAATGTTAAGGGCCTCTGCATATGTGGGTTTAGTGTTGCTATGTGTGGGAGTTGATGGTGTGGGTTTTGAAGGGCTATGAGTTGCTAGAGGTGTAATGCAGGTGTTAGCCTTCTTCTCTTGACTGTCTAGCACAGTCTTGACCGGAGAGAGCTTTGCTTCCAGTTTGGCTATGTAAGTGCATCTCTCGCAGGTTAAGTTACTCACTAATTTAATGTGAATGGTTAAAAAATTAAACATGACTGATATCATCAATACATTTTGCCTCCAACTGTAATGTTAGACTGGAATAAGCAAGAACTTTTGCTTCTCTATTTTTATTCTCTTTAACGTCTCTTTAATGAAAATTGAAATAATTTTAAAAATCCAAACATTTGATTTAGAGGAATTCTAATGGAAATATGGATCTGGTTCATATTTTATCTTATTATTCCATGAGCTTTGTCAGATTGATTTGCTTTAATGCCCTGGACTTGAAAATTGATTGCAGTTCAAGAAAAGCTAGGTTGGCAAACAGTAACTAGTGCAAAAGATACGAAGTGTCTGCATTGTAAATATATAAGAGGATATGATATGCATCCTCTCCTGTGTGTGAACTTTCCCAGTAGTTCATAATAGCACAAATGCAGGTTGAGTGAGATATTCATCATAAGTGGCAGCCTAAAACCACATTTACTGTAACATGTAACCTCTTCTTATTCCTATAATGTGGCAATTCAAGGTCATACTATATATTTGGGGGTGCGTATTGCTGTCAGTATTCCCCCTGTATTCTGATAGATTCATAAGTTCTTAATAAGCTTACAACCAAGGAGACCACTAAGAAACTCAGCACTGGTGAAAGACTAACCAGGTTCCCCATTAAATCAGTTTTCTCCACATATCCCTCATGAAAATTTGTAATCACTCATCCAGATAACCAGATGGTTTTAAAGGTTGCTAGAGAAGTAGTCTGGTTAATGGTTACAAAGACATGCATCTGGAGCCTTTCTCCCCGGGCATCCGCTGAAAATTGGCTTCAGTTCCAAGTCGGACTTTCCCGGTTAACAAATGATAAATAAAATAAAATAAATAAAAATAAAATAAATGGATTGGGGAAAAGCCCCTCCCAAACAAGTTGGATTTTATTTATTTATAAATTTATGTATGCCAATAGTTCTTTATTTATTTATATATGTATGTATTTATTTATTCATTATGTATTGTTAAGTGCTGTTTCAAATAATCAGCTGTCACAAAATGACACTCAAGGAAGACAGCAACAATACTGCAACTGGATTTATAATGTGTTTGTATTAATTTTGGGAAAGATTATGTAGAACATGTGTGCTGTGTTTTCCTTAAAAAACAGATCTCTTCTAGGCTGTTTGGCAATCTATGTATCTATCCATCATTTAAAGTTGTACTGAAAAAAGTGACATGAGATTTCTTTACAATAACTTGCTGTTTGGAAGTCTGTGTTTTTATCCATCATTTAAAATTGTTCTGAAAAAAGTGACATGACATTTCTTTACAAGAACTTGTAATGAAGCTTGGCCTTTGGAATGTCTACTGCTTTGGAATTGTGTGCAGAGTGCTTATAGTTTCTTGGTAGTTACTTATAACCCATAAATTACTCCACTCTGTTTTGATTGGGTCATGTTTTTCCCACTTTTTTCTTGCTACATTTTGATTTATTTAATGTACATTTTAATTTTGTAACTATTGGAACTGGTACAGGGAATCTTTCCTCCGATGACCTGAAACATCTGGCAATGAAAGGAACAAGTCACATGAGGTCTCTGCATTTTTGAAGCAAAAGTTAATGTTGTGCATAAACTATTTACAATAAACTATAATGTGGACCATTTTAAACTGCAAGCCAAATGCAACTGCTTCTCATTTAGTCATATTACTACATTTCTTAACCTTAGCATCTAGTCCCTTCACTTACTTCTTACTCTATTAGTTGTGAACTCCATTCCAACTACATATTCATCTGTGTACCATATATGTATATTACTGTTTACATCATGCATTTTAAATTATCCTCCTACTGTAACTACCAGTCATAACATCTTTATTGTCTTGTAATGCATGTGTTAATTGTAACCTTTATTGTCATGTTCATCCCAGGCTAAGACTGTCCTCGGGATTCATGAAACTTGCGCTAGGTGCAGGTGTAGTGTTGGCGTTCTAACACCAAATATGGCCGCCGAGCGATTCAGGTATAAGCTGTTTCCACGTGCACTACCTGCGTACGCTACGCCCCCACAACTCCCGAGCCTTGTATGCTAATTACCCCATGTGCAGCAGTGTAGCATGCAAATGAAGGTATGTAGCGATTCAGGAAGTGGTGCAGGTGTAGTGTAAGCATGCAGAAATGTAAACTGTAGAAAATGGTTTACATTTTTGCAAACATAAAATCGGAGCCATGAGAGCTGACCAAACACATGTATTATATTGTTAATATATGTCAATGGCTAAATATATAGCCATTGGCATAAAAACATGTACAAAATATACAATTAACATTTAATATATATAGTCGCACTAATGCGACGTGCAAGTGCAGGGCAGCAGTGTGCAAAGAGGATCGCAAGGAATATATAAAAATATAGAATAAAAATGCAATGAAACACATATCACAATTTCCCCATAATAGTCAATGGCAGGCATGCTACACCATACTTATGGCGCAAGGGTTGCTAAGGGGCAGTGACAGTGTTATGCGCAGTAGCTAGGAATTAGTAGGCAATGCCATGTAAATGAGAGGAGTAATAGTGAATCGCAGATTCCCTGCTAGTGTAAGGATGAACCTCACAGCGTAGTGTTATAACACCGAGGTGTGCCCTTGAGATAAAGATGACATCAAGAGAGGGGTGTGTCGTCATTGCTGTAAGCACATTGGAGCATTGCTAAACCGGTCTGCCCCCAGCTAGGAAAAGCTGCAGGGTAGGGGTGTGTCAAATTGGCCATAGCTATGCTTAGCTGAGAGTACACAAGGTAACTGAGTATGCATGTGAATGGAGATGAAAACGCTCGTAAACCCGGTAAACGGGTATGTGTGGTGCGCACTACTGCTGAAATAGGAAGGATATAGGAAAGAAATAAGGAAATGCTGCAGCAGTGAAATTGGAGTACAAATGACTAATTAACACCTAGGAGCCTACGTGGGCCATTGACTACAGCTAACAAAGCTGCAAGCAGCTACCTGCAGAACAGGAAAGGGGAGGGACTGCATTGCAAAGAAAACAGTAAAGTGTCAAAGCAGAACAAAGCCAATTTGCAGTATATCAGCTACAAGGCACATTTTGCCATGACTGGGTAGGGAAAGTACAAAACAAGAAAGACGGCAGGTGGATGCATGCTTAATAATATGAGGGGATCCAGGTCTAAAAGTGAATTAAAGGGCAACAGATTAATCAAGGTAGGCAAATAGATCTCCACAGTAAAGGCCCCACACTTGCAGTACTTATTGCAAAACCCATAATTAAGACACGCTGCAGCTGGAATAGCTCATACACACCCACTGACATTAGCAGCATCCATAGCATGATACTATAAAGTGTGAGAGCACCTCACACACATTTGTGTATTCCCATACTCTCTGCACCAGTGGTGTATACAGATGGGGAGCTTTTATTATGTACATGTTAGGGGCTGCCATAGCTTTGATCCACCAGCATGTGTTGGAGACTGAAGGTGGTGTGGAGGATGATGCACATGACCACCTCAGGCACCAGAGGCGGAGGAGAGTGTTCAGACCCAGGGTAACCTACCAAGGGCTACATGATCTGGAGATAGTAGAGTATTACAGGGTGGACAGGGACAGCCTACAGCAACTTGTGAAGCTGTGCTGGCCACACCTCAGAGCCAGAACAAACAGAGGGAAACCCATCCCAGTGGATACGAAGTTATGTGTAAGCCTGAGAATACTAGCTACAGGTACCTTTCAAAGACCAACTGGGGATATCATGGGGATCTCACAGACATCAGCATCCAGGGTACTACACCATTTTCTGGATGCCATGTTACCACATGCCAGTGAGCACATATATTTCCCCCGAACACAGGAGGAGTTGGCCAGCAATATGCGTCTCTTCCACCATGTCGCAGAATACCTGGAGGTACTGGATGCAATAGACTGCACGCACATACACATCAAGTCACCACCCAGTTAGCAGGGTAGGCACTACATAAACTGCATGGGATACCCCTCCATCAACTGCCAGGTCGTGTGCAATGCCCAGGTCATTATCATGGATGTGTGTGCTGGCATCCCTGGAAACTATCACGACTCCCACATCTGGCATGCTTCACAGCTGTATCAGTTATTTGCCAGGGGGGACATCCCAAATGGCTACCTGGTGGGGGATGCTGGCTATGCACTGGAACCGTGGATGATGACTCCCATCAGAAATGCACCCACACCCATGCAGGAACACCATAATGAGGCACACGCACAAACCAGAATCATCATAGAGCATGTGTTTGGGATGCTGAAATCACGGTTCTGTTGCTTGGACATATCTGGTGGAGCCTTGCAGTACTCTCCAGGCACATGTGCCTACATCTTCATAGTGTGTGCCATGCTACACAATATGGTCCTGTGGAAACAGCTGCAGCAGGGACAGAATGGGGAAGGCCCTCACAGCCCACCACTATTGCCAAGGGCCCCACAGGCACAGAAGTACTCAGACCATGAACACTCTGAGCCAGCCCCAGTAGGCAGACGGAGGCATGCCCAGTATGCCCATGCCTTGGCAAAGAGGGAATTATAGCACACACACTGACAGTGTAGGCACCTAGGGACTGACACCTTTCTCCACCTGCACACACAGTAAAAATAGATTCACACACACAAGACTACCTGTAAATTGTCATATATAGGCAGTCCACTGTGTGCATCCAACATAGGCAGCCCTCAACTATTGCACACACAACTGCCATTGGCACAAGGTAAGTCAACACCTGAACAGTAAATTAAGCTATCTGCATATGCAGATACTGTATGTATAGATACATAGGTAGGTACTTGGCCAACTGCCAGAGGCCATTCATAAGTCCTGCCAAAATGTGTCAGCTTTTGCTACCCCATTGATTCATTAAATGTCCCTCTGTGGAGCAGAGCCAATGGTGGGATCCCTGAGGTGCATCTACTGTTCCCCATCCACTCTTCAAGGTTTCTCTTGCAGAGTGTTAGTGAGGGGCTCTGTATAATGTAGTTAGGGATGTTGTTCCAAAGTATGGGGAGTGTCTGTGACAGGAAGCTGTCCCTCCAGCATCTTCCAGTTATTGTTGTGGCAAGGTTCAGCTCACTACAGTGTGTGGCTCACTGTGGCATAGATTCCCATAGGTGGAACATATCCATCAAGCCTGAGTTCGATATGGCTGTGTTGGCCAGTGGAGATCATCTCTGGGTAAACGAGATGCCACTGAATAAAGCAGGAGTTTATTGAGTCTGGATGCATAGGCCATATGTTGGAGGCCAGTATTCCCCTTGGTGAGGTACATTCATGAACCTCCTAGCTGTTGGAAGTGTCTTTTGAGGTGCATCCCACATGGGTTATTATACTCTATGATGGGACTGATGAGTGATGAGTAAAGGGGCACTATAACCCCAGTATGTCTAGATGGGAATCCTTTAGTAATCAGATGGCCTACATAGAAGGATGTCCTAACTACTGTGGAGATATGATTGTCAAAGGGGAGATCACTATCTACCTTAGTCCCCAGATACCCCATTACCTCATCCATATTAAAGTGGCTGCCACTTATGTATTAATATGTGGGTGCCAATTCCACAATGGAATGACCATGCAGTTAGAGGCACTTGGCTGGAGGCCATGATGTTGACACCCTGTGACGTTCTCTGTGAGGCCCCTTGAGGGATGTCTGTGTCAGCTGGACTATCAATCATGGCTCCCAGTTTGCAGTCATTGCCAAACATGGTCTGCCATAGTCCACCTGTGTTTGCCTGACCTCTGAAACATAAATGCCAAACAGTAGGGGTCCCAGGACTGAGTCTTGTGGGACACCAGTTGTGACTGGTCAAGAGTTGGACCTGGAAACCGCAAGTCATATCATGTGGGTTCTGTGTGTAAGTCTGTTGGCAACCCAACCTGTGATGTATGGGTGTATGTACAAGCTGGTGTGTTTATCAATAATACCTGAGTGGGGCATGGTGTCAAAATCCTTGGCAAGGTCCAGGTAGTATGTGTGAACCACCTCCCCAGTCATCTAATGTCTTGGTGACTGTATGTAAGATGTCAAACAGGTTCAGTAGGCATGGACTGCACTCAACCAAGCTGACCTAGGTTGGGTCACATGTTCGGAGGTTACCAATGTCTTTGTTAATGAGTGCCATGAGGACGCGAACCATACCATTGCAGACCAGGCTAGTCAGGCTTATAGGGTGGCAGTTACCATGGTCAGTTGTGATTCCACCTTGATGGAGTGGAATAACCATTACCACGTGCCATTGTGTGCGCATGTAGCCTGTGGAGAGGCTGAAGGGGGAAAGCTTAATTAGGTGGGGGGCAGGTTGTCTTGTACAGTTTGCAAGATGCAGTCTGGGACAACATCTGCCTTCATTGATGCTGTGTTCTGCTGTTAGAGAGGGCCATTTCCACCTGTGTGTCTCTGATGTGTGGGATACTGTACCTCTCGGGTTGTGTTGTGGGCTCTTTAGGGGGTGAAGTATGCACTGAATGTATCTGCAAGGATGTTGGCGATATCAGTAGGGTCAGCATATTTTGTGCTATATTGCACCAGCACAGTGCAAATCTGTGTGTCACCACGTAGATCCTTGACATAGCCAAAGAAGGCTTTGTGGTTATCTTTCGAATCCTTGCATATTCTCCTGCTGATGTTAGCCTTGGATGATGTCATGAGGGACCTACATATCATACTAATAGTGGTCACGGATGTCTGCCCTTTGTGGCATTTGCTGTTTGTCTGGAACACTGTCCTACTTCTGTAGTATAGCCTGTTTATTTCAGAGGTCCACCAGACTGGTGTCCTTGTCTAGGAGGAGTGAGTCTTGGTTTATCAGTGATGGCATGATCCATACATAAGTGTAGGTGCTTATAGACTGCATTTGTAAATCTGTCTGTATCTTGAGCACTGTTTCCCCTTAGCATGGGGGCTGTGAAACCCCCCACCCCTGTCACTAGTAGTGTACATTTAGCTGTAGGAAAGGTATACACTGTGGTATCCGTGGGTGGGGGAGATGCTTGGGTGTGGAAACAGTGAATAGTTCATGGTCAGATCTAACCAGTGACTGGTTAACCTCCACTGTGGTGCACCTGTTGCCCATGTTGGTGATGACCACTTCTAGTAGTTTCCACCCCACGTTAGGGAGGTTACCACCTGATACAGGGCATATGAGGTGATAAATTCCAGGAAGCACTGGGCCTGGTAGTGAGTACCGGAGTAAGTTTCCCAGTTAATGGTATGGTAGTTGACATCGACCAATGCCAGGGTGTGCATTAGGATGGTCATGTTCTCCACTGTCTCCAGGTAGGTGGAGTGGTGGTCCATGGTCATGGAGGGTGATCCATAGCAGGCCACAGTTTACATTGTATTTGTGGCTGATGTTAGCTGCACATGGATGATCTCAGAGGTATCATGCTGCCCCACTAACCTGGAGGTGTGGGTATCCCTGATGAATATGGATACAGCCCCTCCATGTCTGTCAGTTCATGTTCTGTGGCTGAAATGTGTGGTATGGGTTGTAGTCTGGTAGTGCTGGTGTGCCCTCAGGAGCCTTAAGACAGATCTCAGTTACTGCACAGATGTTGATGTTGTCCATCCTGAGGAGTGCTGTGAGTGCAAGCTTGTTGTGATCACAACCCCTGGTGTTGAGTAGCATAACCCTCATTGAATCTGCTATTGTACTGTTTATGGAGCTGATATTCCCCTTTGAGACTCTCCTAAATAAGGCACCATGGCCTTGGCCAGTATTCCAAAGCCTAAGGCTGACACATAGGCCGGTATGGTATCGTTGCATGCATGTTCCCCATCTGTGCTTGTTTTTCATCTCTCCTGTAGGTAACCTACTGATAAGCAATAGAAAGCCTTAAACTTATAAAAGTTGTCTAGCTTCCAATATAGGATTTTGGAGTGACTAAGTATCAGTGTTCTGTATGTTCTTGCTGTACTTAACTGTTTCCTGACTACAGGGTGATTTCTCACTGTATATTGTGATCTGAAGGTCTGTTTATTCACATATTATGGCTGTGATGGCCTGCACTTTAGAGGTTCACAGAAAGCCTATTACCTATCTGCCAAAGGGCAATTAGAAGCATAGCTACAGTGTGTTGGCTTTCCCCACACCATTGATGAAGTAACTGAGCCTCTGTCAAGCATAGCCAATGAAGCAATTCCAGGCAGTTGCTGGAAGCTGTTGAAGACTGGGGTTGTGGAGGGTGATAGGGATATGAAGTGATCTAAAGAGACCATGTTAATGTGACAATTCAACACCATTCAATCCCCCCAACCGGTCTCACAGCTATCAAACTGGACAGGCTCCCCCTCCCCCTGGCTGCATGGTTCTGGGACACATGATCCCAGGGGTGTATATTCTGTTACCCATTCACACAACAAGGTTTCCCTTGAAATGTGTCAGTAAGGGGCTATGCCTAATGTAGTTAGGAATGTAATGTATTGTCTCACAGTACATTTGTTATATGTTGTTATTTCAAGAGTACGTGAAGCTCAGTGAGTTTGGGGGCCTCTGCCCTTTGCTTAGCTTAGCTTACACATAGAAATCATCTAAATAGGAAATAGGTGGAAGCATCGTTAATGTCAACAGTGTAATAGTTACAGCATCTGCATAGTATCTGTGCATTCGAGGTTCCAGTCCCGATAAAGGCAGGGCCAGGTATGTTTATCATGTTCAAAAGTATACCTTAATCACAGCTTGCATATATAGGTAGTAATCGTCTGTATAATAAACATGTGAAACACCCGTATAAACCCATGTGTGCTGGAGAGTACAGTCAACAGAGAATGTAATGTTATGTCATCACATAGTGAGATGTTACTTCACTGACATGTATAAGTCCTGA
The DNA here is from genome assembly GCF_019279795.1 of Protopterus annectens. NCBI lineage: Eukaryota > Metazoa > Chordata > Ceratodontiformes > Protopteridae > Protopterus > Protopterus annectens. Next base: position 431,120,494 of record NC_056751.1, on the reverse strand, counting down.
GTAGTTAGCGGATGTGGCCGTGTTTGCGCACACAGGTTATACGTTACAAAGTTTGTTTAACTGTGTTTAACCGCTGCTATAATGTCACACAAACACTTTTAAACATGCTTACAACTGCATAAAGGAGCCTTATTCTGGAGTAAAAAACATTTTAAAGCATCGCAGGTGTTGAACCCTGGACCATGCACACTACAGTCATGGGACTTACCACTAAGCCATCCAAGGTGTATACATGTTTCATGGTCTTGAGACTACACCTTATACCATATGCATTTCGCTGTAATGATCAAAATGGCTCAGTCACTCTGTGTACATATGTACAGTACATTGTAATCTACTGTAGTTTGTGAACCAACACATTCCAGTCTACATATGTGTTACTGTTACAAATATATATATATATATATATATATATATATATATATATATATATATATATATGTATATATATATATATATATATATATATATATATATATATATATATATATACACACACACGTCAGTGATGTCTGCACATACACACACACACACACACACACACACACACACATATATATATATATATATATATATATATATATATATATATTATACAGTTACATCAATAGCCATATATATAAACATCTATGAACACACTTCGTGACACAGAAGCACTCCAAACGAATTGGAGTGTACACAAAACACATGCAGCTCTAGTATTATAACAATTAATATTAACCTAATTCACCATAGAAGAGAGCCTGGGTCAGATGTCCCATAAGTGAACTGGAGGGGTATACATGGAGTAGGGGGACAATATAAAAAGGACACAAAGCAAGAACCTTTCTCATTCATAATACACCCTGTCATGTCACATTGCAACACCTAATTTCACAAACATATGAACATTAACATGTATCGGACATATGTACACCAACTGACTGTCACATTTGTTTTCAGTAGTGAGGAATGTCTGTAGTACAATGTATATTATGAACACTATAACATTTGTACATATCTATGCCTTAGTGGTAAAGTCAGTGACTGTGATGTTCATGGTCTCGGGTTCAAGGGCTGTTAGGTTATTTTGAGGGCCAGAATAAGGGCTGTTGGATGCAGGTGGATTAAAGCACTCTTAAGCAGTTGTAAGTGGGTTTGCCGATGGTAAGCTGCACTGAAATACGGTAAACGGAGAAGCGCTTCACAGGTTTAACCTTTGCTTAATGTCGCGCAGACCACGGTCAAACCTGCTTACAACCATGTAAATGTGCATTATTCACACTTTCCCTAACAGTGCATACTCTGAGAGATAAAATAATAGCACCTTCCAGGAATAGAATCCGTAACCATGTATTCCATCCTCAGAGTAATCTTACACTAAGCGACCTGGGATGCATCTATCCCAGTTGTGTATGCAGACAGGTTAAAACACAAAAGGGAGGAATGTGTTGAAATAGGACAACCCGCCATGCCCCCAATTAAAGGTGTATGCTTATATATATATATATATATATATATATATATATATATATATATATATATATATATATAAAATAGAGAGAGAGAGAGATACATACAGACATGTCAATACGATATATACAGGTCTACATATATATATATATATATATATATATATATATATATATAGATAGATAGGTTAAAAACATCTACACATCTATGGAGGTACAGATAAATGTATGCAATAATATATATATATATATATATATATATATATATATATATATATATATATATATATATATATATATATATATATATATATATATATATATATATACATATACATATATATATCTTTAAGCATTTAATAGTGCCATAATGAATCAGCCTGCAATTACCATAGTATTAGTCCACTAAGGGATAGGTGTTCACATAGGGAAAGAACACCCACACACATATAGACATTTTATAAAAGGGGTTCCTACACACCTGCATGTGCTATGTACACCCACCAACATCTACCCACAACCAAAATAATTACATCAATACATACTGTCATACCATAACCAATTATTCAACTACTCTACAACATCTGCTGAAACCTTAACATACCTGAACACAGACACACTAACATGGCCCTATGTGAAATAGTCACCGTTATACAATTGAACAGCTGCTGATGTAACAGGGTTTGTATGAACTTATCCCTTTTCAGAGGGTTGAAAGGTTCATACACCAGGAAGTGTTACTGAGTACTGATTATCAGCACAGTATGATACACAGTAACACCAAACTAAATATGTTTGGTAAGCACACTGTAAACCCCCTAACAATATATGCATAGTTATGCAGCCTTGAGCTGGTCAAACAACCTGGCCAGACTGAAACATATGCAGAAGTATTAGGTACAGACAAACCCTGCACAAGTAGCAATGTTCAGAAATAAACAGCAGTACTCACATTTACACCAAATCCTCTAGGCATTACACACAATATATTACTGTTCGTCTCCATACAGCTGTTGCAATAGATTCCAAACAACACTTCCACACTGTCTTCCTCACAAGTAAGGCAAAGGGACAATGCCCAAGTGGAGTACTCAGTTATACTCCACTGTAGCCATGGTATTGGCTAAGGCAGTAGCAGCGCAGCTGATGTGCATGTAATTAGCTACTTAGGAACACCAATTGGTTATTGGGATAGCACATGTTACTGATCTGTAACTATAAAAGGTTGCCTTTTCACAGTAGGACAGTACAAAACACTGAAAGACGAACCAAAAACGAGTATTATACTAGTCAATAACACCTCTGATTACTAAGAAGGTATGTATAACATGTAATATGTCTGTGTATGTAGTACCTGTACTTTAAGAATTACAGTGTAATCAATGCATATAGTGGAAATAGCTATTTTGTAGCAATGTATTGTTGAGCAGTAGTAATGCTTGTAGTAGTCTATGTATGTACTGCTGTAGGTCACACGGCAAACTCCACATACACCACAAGGGATGATATGGGCTTGGAACCTACCAATTCGCTTCCAGCCACTGTCAGTGTCAGGATTGGTCCAACAAGTATGTGTTATAACAGGGGATAGTATATGTCGATATATTGTAACAGTCGGCATATGTATGGGTGTATAAGTAAGATCAACATGGTAAAGGTGGGTTTACCGTGCAAATATGGTGTGCATTGTGGGATATTGTGCCAATAACTGTGTAATGTACAGTATTCCAGGCAGATCTGTATTCTATTCTACATAGCAGTTCTGTTATGCAAACAGTAGTTATGTCTATTGGTAATTACAATACTCAATAACAGGATACATATCATTTGTATTCATCTGACAGTTTAGCAGCATGATAGCAAAGATAATTGGAAGAACCAAGTAACTATCCATGCACATAACACATGTAATATCCACCTGTCTAGTATCATTTGCAAGAAATAACAGCTGTGCATGTGTGCATGTCATGCAAATGTGTAGTGACCCTTGTTACAGGGCTGGACCTCTCTAGTATCATCTGCAAGCAATAACAGATGTGCATGTTTACATGTTATGCAAATGTGTAGTGACCCTTGTTACAGGGCTGGACCTCTCTAGTATCGTTTGCAAGCAATAACAGCTGTGCATGTGTACATGTTATGCAAATGTGTAGTGACCCTTGTTACAGGGCTGGACCTCTCTAGTATCGTTTGCAAGCAATAACAAATGTGCTTGTGTACATGTTATGCAAATGTGTAGTGACCCTTGTTACAGGGCTGGGCCAAATGGCTAAGTGCACACCTACATAGAGTGGATATTGAGAGTAGAGACACACTGGTTGAACTACCAGGTTTGTGTAGCCCAACCTCTCATTTCCAACCTAACAGCCACTTGCACATACTGTATGTAAGGTAGTGCACAGTACTGGTAATGAAACAGGTTGCATATCATCTTTAACTCCAGTGTAACATCTGCAGTAGGAGTTTAAGATGTAGGAGACAGCTGCCCATGTGTAATAGCTACTTCATAGGTGATGGCTCACACTATCTGATTATATCCTGATCATGTTGATAGTGGCATCAGAGTCTAATGATACTTGACTCTGTTTGGAGAGTGGGTGTCTGTGCCCAACAGAGCTCATGGTCCTGGTGGATATGTGAGTACATACCTAGAGAAGGAAACAGACCTGTAGGCACTTGCTTCATCTGTAATCAACTAACAGGATGCGATGTGCTCCTGAGAGGAAGATTGCTGCTAAAGGTAGCTACAATGTTTCCGTAATACCCAGTGTTGTCACGTCCATAACACAAATATTTACATGTGAGCATCACTGTCTAAAACATCTTCATAAGCTATACGTAAACTAAATACAGTACTTGGTACTTGTAGTACTGAATGCTCATACAGGCATGTCCACTAGTCAGCTACTGGTGTTTACTAATGTCAGCTTTGTGTATGTGGCCATCTTGAGGAATGTAATCTCTATGCCATATACACTGCCAAACCCACCTAACACCACACTCCACATATTGTTTGGGATGCAACTACAGGGGTAAGCTGGAAGGCAGCCCACTCTGCAGCCATGGCTAGACTGAACAGTCATGAGGTGTAGGTTAACACATGCAGCTCATCAACACAAGCAACACATACCATTACCACAACCAACACATACCATTACCAGAACACAGTACGGACACCCACACACACTACCAGAAATTACACACATTCACAGAAGCTTCTAAGTATCTGGCCAAACAAGTGACCCCCCAAGCAGGAAGAGACAGACACTGAAATACACAAACTGTATGACATAGTTTGCATAATTGTGCCACACCTCAGAACACGTGACTGGAAACATGCCCAACAGTACTCATTTGTGAATGCAAACTCTAGCACTATGTTACACACCAACCTATATGAGGGCATACATACTGTCAGCTGCCTGTCTGCCATGATTAGCCACATACCCATACACTTAGACCACCTTTTGTACTATATACATGGCTCTGGCATATTCCATGTTGTTGTGCAGGACCTGTGATGCAGTAGCCTGGACTGCATAGAAACACATGTAGGGACTGTCAGGTCTTGTAGCCCATGCAGGTATGTCCCAAGGCCTGGGTAGCATTCTGTTATTGGCCAGAATGATACTGCAGTACAGGGACAAAAGGATTGTATTCCACAATTGTTTAGTGTAGTGGTGCAAGTCAAAGGGCATCCAGTATCTGTCATCCTGGGATAACATGGTTGACAGACCATGATGCTTTGCCAGACAGGGCCTGCATCTATCACCCCTGGGAATCTGGATACTGCCTAGGGCTCATGCTTCCCCTATAGTGCCTTCATCATGCATGCTTCAAGTGAAGGTCCACTGCTGTTACAGGGACAGCCAAGCAATAAACTGCGGGTCTCACTACACAACGACACATGTCAGAAACACTATACGAACACACATATGTCAATCCCTAACATGGAGAACATATCTGTGCAGTGGCTGAGACATGTTTCAATGCTCCAGTGAGCACACCTGCATGACCATGTTATAGCACATACCTCACCTCTTGCCCATTATCCTTTATTGGAACACATGGGCCGTAGGTGTGTCCATATTCCTGAAGGATATGTACACCCCCATGCTAGATGCACTTGCATAACTTCAGATGCATTATGCTGAGCAACTACCTTTGTGCCAAAGTGGAATTCAAATTGCACCTTGAGACAGATCACTGAACAGGTCACAGATTTCCCAACTGTCATAATGTGCTGTAATGGGGAAGATTAGGTCTGAGACAGAACCATAATCATGGCTACTCTCAACTATTCCATTATGAACTAGGAAGACTCCTCATGTACCAACACCTGCGCTCAATGCATGTTGGATTCCATTGACCCCACTCACCTGGATCCCAGTAGTCACACAAACATGACTAACAATATGCTACACATAGTTAGTCTCCAATAAAAGTTTTATGTTTCCTAAGAGCAGAGTGGTGACTGTCATGGCACCCATGCAGATGGACAATGCATGTGCAAATGTTGAATCCTACACAAATGAACCTTAAGCAGTCACATATGTGCAGTGATTGTGCCATTGAAACAGAACCAGGATTCAACCCAGCACAAACAAGAAGGCAAACTGGTGGTACCATGCTTTAAACTGTACCACAGATGGTAGTAACTGTTGCAAGAGTGAACACACATGAGTGTAGGTGATCCCTGGTCAGCCTCAGTAAGATGCAGATACACCATATAAAACCACACAAAGCTACTGTGAAACTAATCAGCCACATATTATGAGGCCAAGCACAGAGCATTCTATAGATGTGTCATTAATCGTAATTGCAACGCCAAGACCTGCCGTACTGCACAACACTATGGCATGGGAAGTACTGCACCTACAGAAATAGCACCCGTTCATCCAGATAGGGTCTTGGAGAACCTAAACCCACTCCCATCCCCCCAACAGGTACACTTAGTAATATATCCATGTACACTACAGGGCCCCTGTACTAATGACTATGCAGGTACAAGCTGCACTCTCTAAACCCATACATACAGCTTTCATGGGTCCTGTTAACATTCCAGGGTGTATCCTACACAAATGTAAGAACACTCAGCTATCCACATACACATCATGTTCAATCATAACTCCATGTCAGGCTGTGTACACACCAAATGGTGCACAGCAACAGTTATCACACCCCACAAAGGGGGGAGACACCATTGCTAATGGGACATAGTGCACAACTACCCTGCTGAGTCTGGTCTGTATGGCCATGAACCGTAACCAATGTATTTGATGTACTCAGTACAGATGTAGATGACAGCAGGGTCAATTTACACTGCATATCATGATCTTGCCAGGTCATAGGACACCATCACCCATACTGTGTTCCAGCTACACTCAGTAAACTAGATGTATATTCCTATGTCACAGGAGTGGTTGGCAACTGGACTGCTGGCAGAACCAACACTACAGAAGGTGTCTGACTAATACACACACATCAAACCAGTGCCAGCCACAGTAATACAGGGGTCATTCCTGGTACTCCCCCTCTTTGTTATCTATACCACACAGACTAACACAGAAGGCATCAGCTTATTGATGTTTACAAATGACTATGAACTAGGAGCAATAGTTGACTCAATGTGTGCCACGTTCAAAATACAGAAGGGCCTTAGTGTGTCAGATGTGTGGTGTGTGATTTATGACCACAGTCTGACAGCTAAGTATTGCATTGTCATCCCCTATGTTACAAACCATGTACCCATTAACTACCACCTAGGCAGCGGTCAACATAATGACAACTGTGTGTATGGGATGCAGCTGGACAGTACTTTCCTTTGATAGTTACTAGAACACACCAGACAGGTAGTCGTATGTGGCACCCCTAATCATGACAGGGTGCCATCCAGGAATATAGAGATAATTGCTCAGCCATACCAAACACCCGTGTGACCCATAATAGATCACATATTTCCTTTAAGCATTATTGCCCATGTGTAGATGGCCTACACTGCCCTTCCCAATCCCTAGCTGCACTATGTAGCATGCAGCCTACCCTGAATAAAGCCTTGTCCAACCCTGAGGTGTTGGACATGCTACACTTAACACATCCTGATCCCAAATAAACACATACATCATGGACATCCACCTTTCTAGTACAAGGATCACAACATGCTTGACAGATCTCTGTCCCATACACTTAACATACTCTTGCCATACTATGCATCCCTGTCCAGCAAAGCTGCACATTGCCCCTCTCTTTGACATGGTGTGATGACCACATGCCAAATATATCAGTAACCCTGTGGATCAGTTCTGTGGCACTGCTTGAACTGGCCACTGAGACTTACCTGTCTGTTGCCTACAGCTAGGTGACCTGTCTGCCTAGGCTTGTAAATGGCCCATGGCATATAGTCTACTAGATTACTATGACCATACATGCTATAGTTGATATCCAACCCTGCGAATACCATCAGGCTAGCTATTGTCCTATGTGTTATACATGTGCAACACAGGCAATACATGGCAGGATGCTACACAGCTGTACAGTGCCATGTAGATGTATATGGCAAAACACATACATGCTTGCAAGTCTGCAGGGTCCCAGGTCATGTCCCTAACAGCTATGTGTGACTATATATGTGACATATACACAGCATTAAGGTCAATTGCATTAATGTCAACACATCCAGGTATGTGCTGATAGGTAAAGACACCAGTACAGGCAAACAGACATGCCCACATCAAGACAACATCCACATGTTTATGAGCAATGTCATCACATGACACACACATATATGGTGATAACATCACATCACCAGTAAGTGACAAATGTGTGTGACTTATACATGTCAGAGGTGTTAGTGTCATGTAGATTTGCAAAGACGTATTTGTAATCTTAATAAATGTGATACACATGTATGTTCAGCTGTACTGCTGTACTTCTCTGTGAGTTAATGTGACCTGTCTCCATCATTATGTCTTCCAGGTATGCTACATAGCAGACTGCCAGCGTACAGCTGCTTGGAGGATGAGGTCTTCATTCCATACCTCCTCGACAACGTTGTAACACTCTTCAGCCATGTGCCACAGGATGCACAGCAGCGGGATGCCCTGTGGGAGGAACTCTGCAAGAGGGTAAATGATGTTGGTGGTCACAATCGCACCTATCAGCAGGTGCACCGACACTGCACTGACCTCATAAGATGGGCAAAATATCATGCTAATGCAATTGCCAGGGAACAAGGTGCAACAGGTGGTGGAGCCACTCACCCAGCCCCCACTCACTCGTACCGAGGAGCTACTGGCCAACCTGGGGACACCTGCAGACCTCCATCCACAAGCTTTAGCTGGTATTGTGGAGGTGGGTGTCTCTCAACCACCGAGCCTGGAGTTGCCTGGTAAGTCACTACTGCACATAAAACACAACTATATTTCACATAGTTACATGTGTTACTGTACAATATGTAATGTAGCATCATATGCAAGGTATGTATGCACACATGCCACATACTATAGTCTGCTACTCTATGTAGGCACAGATGTGCATACTCCATAGTATAGTGTATTGTACTGGCTTATGTGCTAACATGGACATTGCACCCTGTAGCTAGCACACAGGTGTGGATAATGATCTCACTGCTGTGACACTCCTGTATAGGTACCTCTGGCATTTTGCAGCGACAGCAGCCTGCGTCAGTTGAGATTGTTATTATTTACCAGGCTTGTTAATGCACGGAACATATTAATTGCATGCTATCTGCCATAACACACGTACACATAATGTATGGTGGTTCTGTTAATGGACACTGGTCTGACCTGCAATGCATCACAGTGTTTACTTATGTGAAACAATTGAAGACTATATGAAACACCTACACTAAACCTTCCAAACTGTCATTGCCAGATGTGTGGACAACAGTGAGTACAATGGAGGAGGTGTGTTCCACTGTAAGGACAAGTACTACATATCAGCATTACACATGTTGGGAATACAAACAGTACTGTACAGAGAGCATATGTGTGCACACATTCTAAATGTGTTGAAGTTGGAGTATGACCGGCCCACAGGATACACCCTTGTGGAGTATACCCTTGCTATGAATGTCACAAAATGTCATGTGCTATCTGACATGTCCATGACATGTAATGGGCTGACTGCAACACTGCTCAACTATCCTGCAAAACATGTCTTACATCCCATACATACCACCCTTTGTCTGCATAACCCTGTCCTCAGTGAAGCATATTACATCTACGGGTGTATGTCAAATGGGATATCACTGACATGTGAAATAAGATGACCATCACAACCATTGGACAGCACATGTGTACACATGGCCATGGAGGATGACCAGAGACATGAAGCAGCACACACAGTAGAAGTGATGTACATGTTTGTACACCCTGTTGTACATTCACTCAACACAATACAACTATGGCCTTTGTGTAATGGTGATATTGCAGATGTGAAACACTAAACATCATACAGGCCTGTGCACAGCTTGTGTAGGCATAACATGAAACCACCACATAACATGTCTTGAACATCTTGAGCGTTTCATGACTTGGAAGCATTCACCTGTACAGTATCCAAATACATACATGTGTTGCACAACATACTCATGCAACCACATCAAGCCACAGATACAGTACATTCACCTTGCTGGTGTCAAACATCACTGTCATGCCTGCTCCTCATGTGTGTGAGGTACACAGATGGCATGTGGGACATAGAGTACTGCTAAGTTAGCCATGTGTGGGCATAGTTACCAGGCATCAGTAATATGGTTGCAGATGTGCAAGGGTGTCTTCCGTATACCCTTCTGTGACCTGTGTCACACATTCCACATTAGGGTTTAGTGTGTATACACCTCAGTGACGTGGGTCACATTCCACATTAGATATGTAATGTATGTGAACATAGTCATGGCTATGAACTGTGTCAGTAGCTCACACTGTATAACAATTGTGAAGCCACATGATGCCCTGCAATGGCTATGCACATCAGCTCAATGTGCAGTATGTCCCTGCATATTTGTAGGGTGGACAGACAACATTGCATCAGCTGAAGGCCCATGTTAGTATAACACGTCCCTGCATTGGGGCACCATTGCCGTACTGTAGATTGGAAAGGACACCATTGTGTTACACATGTATGCATGTCATTCAACATGTCAGCAGAAGACATGTCATACTACATGTGATTGGCAAGGTCATACGCCACACAGCAGGCTGGTGTACTGCAAACCTGTGCTGGTCTGTGGCACCATTGCAAAGTAGGGACAGCCATGTCAAACATGTGTGTACAGCCACATGCACAATATCTAGACTCAGCTCAGGGGTAGGCAGAATAATGTTGAACAGACATGTACTGCTTTGGGGGAAATATGCAAGCTAGGGCTCAGGCAAACATAGTATGCAGTCGACATACCTACTGCTCATGTCCTCACACATCAGGGTGGTGGCCAACACAAAGCATCAGTGGCAGATATACAAAGGTCAGAGATGGTCTGTTAACATGTGGTGTATGTTACACACACCATGGCATGCGGTGCAACGGTGCAAAGTGCATGCATTGTATTGCAGGTATGGGGCATAGGCTACTAACACAAATGGTGCAATACAGGTATGTATGCTAACCACCACTATAATTGTATAAGGTGCATGCCATCTGCTGTAACACATGCATGCTGTTGTGTGCAACTCAGGGATGTATGATAATTACCACTATAATTGTCTAAGCTGAAACTATAATTGTCTAAGGTGAATGCCATATCACCTGCATGTAACATGTGTGTCTGTGTGTCTGTGTGTGTGTGTCTGTGTGTCTGTGTATGTGGCTGTCTGTGTGTGTGTATGTGGCTGTCTGTGTGTGTGTGTGTCTGTCTGTCTGTGTCTGTCTGTGTGTGTGTCTGTGTCTGTGTGTGTGTCTGTCTGTGTGTGTGTTTGTCTGTCTGACTGCATGTCTGTCTGTCTGTGTGTGTCTGGTATAACTTGTTATGTACAGTTCTTGTCTTCCCCTCACAGGTGTTGATGTAGGTGCATTGCCCTCCTGTGGTCCACCTGATGTTAGTGTCCCCACAGACTCTAGCAGTAATGATGATAGTATGATTGAGGCACAGTCAGGGTTGTCAGGGGCTGAATCTGTGCCATTGGTTGCCATTCCACCTGTCTCCCCCTCATCCTTGCACACAGTTCCCCTGCCTGCACATACCCAATCACCACTGGCCATAGAGGAAAGACAGTTGGTGGGTGGTAGCATGGAATAGGGAAGTGTGGAGACTATGGAAGGTGTGCCTGCACACCATGACCCCAGTCAACAGACTGGTGATGTCCCACACAGGAATGTGCCCAGCGCTGCTCGTAGGAGAACCACTGGCCAATATGCCCCTGTGAAGCAAAGCACATCAGCTGGAGTCACCAGACACATGTTTCAGGCTGTAATGGAGGCACAGGCAAGTGCTGAAAGGCACAACAGAGAAGGTCTGAGGCTTCAGAGGGCTGCTGTCCATTCATTAACTGAAAACATTTAGGCACTTACAAATGCTCACCATCATCTTGCAAATGTTTTGGCTAGACAATTGGGTAACATGGTGGGAGTCCTTGACCGTGGCATGTCAATCTGCGAGTGTGGAATGTCTGTGCTGGAACATATGGTGGGAGTGAGGCATCGAGCACATGGACGAAGATCAGATACATCACCTGTTGAAGGTCTACGTGAACATGCTACTGCACATGCCCGCTCCCATAGTGGCAGTAGCAGCAGCAGTGCAGCTGGTGCTGTGCAGTCCACACCAGGACACAGCAGGCCACATGCAAGTGGTCCTGGACAGTCACAACAGGGACACTATTCCAGTGGACATGTGTCAACAGACAGTACCCAAACTGGACCTCTGCCTGGTAGTGCCCGTGCAACCCCTGGCAGGCGCAGATCACGTGGCCGTGGCCGGACACTGTGAAATGTGAAACCTGCCTTGTACAGTCTGCAGCTGTCAATAATACCCCTGTGTAGGCCAGCCACATGCCAGACTTGTGTGCATGCATACACACACACACACTGGAAACAAATGTAGGGCTCCTCAACACACACATAACATCCACACATGCCCAATGATATCACAGGCCCTAACACACACACATGATGTCATCCAGTGGTGCAGCCTAGGCATCTGGCAAACATTATCACCTTGTGCATATGATGATGTCTGTGCCGCATCCCTGTCATCCACACCATCGGTGCAGGGACATGTTCATATGGTCTGGTGCACAGGGTGAACATACTAGGTAGACAATTGTAGATTAATATTGTTGAGTAGTGTTGACAGGCAGCATACATACCATGTATTACAGTTTTAGAATGTATTTTGTACGTCTGACAGTATGTATCATGTGTAACAACACTAACAGCATGTTGATCTTGACGTTCTGCCTTCCTCTTTCAGGTGTAGTTGCATGTGCCAGGGGATGTCGGTGCTTGCAGTTAGTGTCCCATATGTACACGTTGACTACCCACAGGTCAGTATGAAAATACCTGCATGCACTTTGTAGCTTTCACATCACAGTTATATCCTCCCATGTTTCAATTATTTTTACTGTTCTAATGATCCAAGAGCATGATAGCTGTGTAGTAAGCTACTGTGTTCAGAGCCGTCACATCCATAGATGGTGACATCACAGGTATAGTTACCTGGAGTGGGGAGTAGGTAAAAGAGTGGTATGGTGGATAACAAGGGTAAAGGCTAGTAGAAATAGTGGCTTCTCATTGGGAAGCAGTAATACCCACTGCCATGACAGCATGCAAACACAGACACACCCACACACTCAGAGATTCACAGACACAGTAACACACACTCTGACACACACACAGTTGCGAGTGTTTGGCTGAGAAACCCTGCCTATGTGCATATCATTATTATAGCACTATGCAATTACAAGATGCGCCACAGAGATTACACATGTACAGGTAGTTGGAATGGCCTAAGATCGAGGACATTGACAGGGATACTACAGTGCAGTGAGTGTATGTGGGGAGGGGGGGGGTCCATCAGTAGGCTATATAATAACAGGTCACACCCTGGGGTGTACATGTTAACAGGCGGTTAGAATGCCCATCTACGATTGATGTTATCAACAGGGATGCTAGATTAAATTGAGTGGATGGGGGGAGGGGCATTAACATTTCACTACGGTAAAATACAGCCTCACTCCAGGGACCGGACAGCCATACACACAGACAGCCATACACACACACACACACACACACACACACACACACACACACACACACACACTGTGGCATTCACAAAGATATACACCTATGTCACACACATACAGACACTTCACATGTGTGAAGTTCAACCACCTGCCTACGCCTTTCTTTCTACACTTCACCTTGTACTGGTGTCAACAACAGTGTTCAGGAGAGTGATAACATGTGGGATGTATTCCCAACCATATGTGACATATATGGACACACAAACCCACACGTCCCAGTACTGTGAATCAAACACCTGCCTATCTCATGATAGGTACTACAGAAGTACAACACTATTGCATCTGGTACAAAGCTTACTGACTCTTTCCTTTGCCAACTGTGCTGATATATGCACAATATATGCACAGTGGATGTATTACTGTTACAGGTGTCATGAGGTTTGCCTTCAGTGTCACCCTTACAGCATTCTACATTGTCTGTCTTCCACTTCAATTAACAAAACTTGACCTTAGCAGTTACACAGGTTATTGTAGGACTGGTTGTAACACACCAGTGAGCTGTCCTCAGTAATCATTCATCTGGAAAGAAGCCCACCACTTAGTAGTCATGTCCAAACATCTGTCCATACCTCATGTACTGCTTACTGTACTTAGAGCATATCACCATATACAGTTGGCAATGTTGAGGCTGTATTGCAACAGCATGATGTACTAAGACAACAGTCACCTTCAGACATCAGACAATGCACACACATGGAATCTACACAAACATCAATACATGTACACATATGCGTCTACATCAGTAGGTGCACTAGCAGGTCAAGAGGATACATTACACACCTTCCCCACGCCATGTGTGAAACATAGCCAAGCATTACACCATAATGGATGTTGTATTCATGTACTGGTAGGACACCACCACCTTAACCAAGTAGCCAAGTGTACATATATGACAACAGCACATATCAGCGAGACACACACAGCATTATTCCATGTCATGCTCCTACAAACTGTTACTTGACAGTGCCATGGTGAAGCCAGGGCACTGTAATGGCCAACAGTGAGCACATCATATTTGCCACACACACCTCATGTTTACTGGAAGAGTGCCAGCAATGTGCTCTGTTAGAGCTGAAGGCTCGTCATTTGGTCATGACAGCCTGGAATGACAGACACTGGACAACCTCATAATAACAGCAGGACATTGGCTCATTGTTTTGGTCTAGCAGTTGCCACTCATACCATGACATCACTGTGAGTGGCATTAATGTGCTTGGTAGCAAATGCCTCATGTAAAGTGATGGACAGCAGCAGAACTTGTGTATATGACCAATGTGAGATATACTTAGGGTAGCAGTCCTGCTAATAATGACAACTACTAACACAGCCAGGAGATGTCATCTTGACACCTGCACCTCAGTACCATTACACAAGTTGGCTCACACATTATGCTTGCACATGCCACTGTTCCACCTATAATGCCACTGTCCACAACCTGCTATCAATGTATGCCTTTTAGGGCAGCAAGGTGTGTGACACATGCTGTAGGTAGCATCCGCCTGTGTGACCCAGGTAATCTATTGTCTGTCATGTCTACACATGCATGAATGTGTATACTTAACATATATATGTCAGTACTTCATGTACATGTATGCATGTGTATCACACAGCACAGACACAGATATATCATTTACAGGCCAAATACAGGTATCAGGTAGTAAACCAGTATGATGTGCATATATACTGACAGATAAGATGTACCTAGCTGTAAACCTGTGTGTTTACAATAGGAGTCCATCACAACATGATCTGTACATGTAAGTGTATGAGCATGCACACAGTGGCCTTCAGTGGTTAGAATTGGAGTGCATCCCAAACAGCCCTGTGCTTCTAAGTGTATGAGCGTACCCACTGCCACCTTGTGTAATTTGAGCCAGTGCATCCAACAAGCCCTTTGTTACTAAGTGTATGAGCATGCCCAGTATAACCTTGTATAGTTGTAGTCATAGTAGATCCCAAACAGCCCTGTGCTACTAGGTGTATGAGCATGCCCACTGTAATAGTGATAGTAGTTGTCCATTCCACAGATGGCCATACTCCAGTTCAGGTTCCTGCTGTGCTACAACTATACCTCTCAGGCCTACCTGCAGATGATGTGTCTTGTTTGCGCATGCAGGTTGTAATGGACACCTACTTTAGACACACAGGTTTACAGCTATGTACTTCATGACTGTCAGTCTCCCTGTTGTTGTCCTCAATCTTAGAAGGGTAGTCTGACTGCCTTGGCATGTGTAATCTCTGTGGCGTCTCTTGTAACTGCGTAGTACTGTAATAGTGATCTGTAGATAGGCAGGAATTCTGATCCCACTTCTAGCAACTGTCTGTGTGTGTCTCAGCAAATGCCTCAGTGTGTGTGTCAGCAAATGGCTAAGTGTGGTTGTGTGTTTGTGTCTGCAACCTGTTATGACAGTGGGTTTTGCTGCATTCCAAAGAGATACCTCCTTTTCACTGGCCTTTATCCTTGTTAACTGCTAAACCTCTCTCTTTCCCCCTCCCCACTGATAGTAATCGGTCCTGTGATGTCACCCAGCTCAGAAGTGGAATCAGAGTAAGTGAAATTGTATGTGTTCTGTGGCACATACCCCAACTGCATACCACTGTACTAGTTACCTTTACATAGGTAAGACGTGTATGCACAATACTGGCAAGTGTGTGTGTGTTTGTGTGTGTGACTAACCTGTAGCTAGGCATAAACATGTGTAATGTCTTTAGCACACCATGGTAGCCATCTGTGGTGACTGGTGTCTACAAAGTATTAAATAGTTAGGAATGGTAAAGAATACACAGTCAAGCACAACTACAGCTGGGTATGTTATTTTCCTGTGCCACTGTTGAGCAATGACACAGAAGTGGTCACTGGGGTGTAGGTCCATACCCATCATTTCCCCACCCTAACTCCACAATCCCCGGGGTAGATTACATTAACCATCATTCCCCACCCCAAACTCCACATACACAACAACCATCCCTTCTCTGGTGAACTGCTTAAGATTTAAATGTTGTAACACAAGAGAACGTGTGAGTGTGTATATATATATATATCTATATATATATATATATATATATATATATATATATATAAAGCTATGGCTGTGTCTGTGTATATGCATATATATATATATATATATATATATATATATATATATATATATATATATATATATATATATATACATAAATATATATATATATATATATATATATATATATGTGTGTGTGTATATGTGTGTGTGTGTGTGTGTGTGTGTGTGTGTGTGTGTGTGTGTGTGTGTGTGTGTGTGTGTGTGTGTGTGTGTATACACATCCCGTAGGTCTATATATATATATATATATATATATATATATATATATATATATATATGTATGTATATATAGTTATGACAGTTGTACAGACGTAGACTTGTCTTTGTTGTTTCCCAGAGTACAGTACATTCAAGGGTATTGTACATATGTACACAGAGTAACTGTCCCATTTGTTTTCAGTACTGTGGAATACCTGTCGTAAGATGTGCATTATAGACTCCATGTGACATGCATACATCCCGGATGGCTTAGTGGGATATCCAGTAATCTCCGTGTGCATGGTCCAGGGTTCAAGACCTGGAAGCCTTGTTGATACTGTCAATTAGGACTGCATAAGACACTTTTAAGCAGGTGTAAATGTGTTTTTGTGACAGTAGGCTGCAGGGGCACGCAGGTAACGGACATGTGCAACTCGCAGTACACTTGAAATGCCCTTCTTTGGCAATCCTGCTGATGTCACCTACCTACAAATACACCTCTGGGACTGCTATGACCCAATAATCACCATGGCGCATGCTGTAACTGCATAATGCTGTAGTGTGCTAAACTAGTTTGGTAGGTGTTCTAATCCCACACAAGTCAACTGTGTGTGTGTGTGTGTTTGCCTGCCTATGAAAGAAATGATGCTTTTAGAGTATGCACACTCTTTACTATACACATACCCACCTTTGGCAATCCTGCTGATTTCACCCACCTAGAAATACACCTCTGGGACTACTGCAACCCAGTATTCTCTGTAGCACATGCTATAATTGCGAGTTGTTTAGTGCTAAACTAGTTAGGTAGGGGTTCAATTCCAATAGAGGCCAACTGTGTGTGTGTCTGCCTGAGAAAGTAACAATGCATTTTAGAGTATGCATAATTTACAACAATGCCTTTTAGAGTATGCACACTCTTTACGATTTACATAACCACCTTTGTCAATCCTGCTGATGTCACCCACCTAGAAATACACCTCTGGGAAGACTGTAACCCAGGGTTCTCCATAGCATGTGCTGTGACTGCATATTGCTGTAGTGTAACAAACTAATTAAGTAAGGGGTTCTATGCCAAGAAAGGCCAATTATGTGTGTGTGTGTCTGCCTGAGAAAATAGTAATGCCTTTTAGAGTATGTACACTCTTTACAATTCACATAACCACCTTTGGCAATCCTGCTGATGTCACCCACTTAGAAATACACCTCTGGGAGTGCTGTATCCCGGTATTCTTTGTAACGCGTGCTGTAACTGCACATGGCTGTAGTGTGCTAAACTAGTTCAGTAGGGGTTCTATTTCAACAGAAGCCAACTGTGTGTGTGTGTCTGCCTGAGAAAGTAACCATGCCTTTTAGAGTATGCACAATTTACAACAATGCCTTTAAGAGTATGCACACTCTTTACAATTCACATAAACACCTTTGGCAATCCTGCTGATGTCACCCACCTAGAAATGCACCTCTGGGACTACTGTAACCCAGTATTCTCTGTAGCATGTGCTATAATCGTGTGTTGTTGTAGTGTGCTAAATTAATTAGGTAGGGGTTCTATTTCAATAGAGGCCAATTGTGTGTGTGTCTGCCTGAGAAAGTAACAATGCCTTTTAGAGTATGCACAATTTACAACAGTGCCTTTTAGAGTATGCACACTCTTTACAATTCATATACCCACCTTTGGCAATCCTGCTGATGTCACGTACCTAGAAATACACCTCTGGGATAACAGTAACCCCGTATTCTCTGTAGCACATGCCATAATCGTGTGTTGTTGTAATGTGCTAAACTAGTTAGGTAGGGGTTCTATTCCAGTAGAGGCCAACTATGTGTACGTCTGCCTGAAAAAGTAACAATGCCTTTTAGAGTATGCACAGTTTACAACAATGCCTTTTAGAGTATGCACACTCTTTACAATTCACATAACCACCTTTGGCAATCCTGCTGATGTCACCCACCTAGAAATACACCTCTGGGGGAAACCCAGGGTTTTCTGTAGCGCATGCTATAACTACGTATTGCTCTAGTGTGAGAAACTAATTAAGTAGGGGGTTCTATGCCACGAAAGGCCAATTGTGTGTGTGTCTGCCTGAGAAAGTAACAATGCCTTTTAGAGTATGTACACTCTTTACAATTCACATAACCACCTTTGGCAATCCTGCTGATAGCACCCACCTAGAAATACACCTATGGGTGTGCTGTAGCCCAGTATTCTCCATAACGCATGCTGTAAGTGTGCATTGCTGTAGTGTGATAAACTAGTTAGGTAGGATTTCTATTCTAAGAGAGGTCAACTGTGTGTGTGTCTCCGTCTGAGATAAGAACAATGCTTTTTAGAGTATGCACAGTCCTTACAATTCACATAACCACTTTGGCAATCCTGCTGTTGTCACCCACCTAGTAATACACATCTGGGACTACTGTAACCTAATCATCTCTATAGCATGTGCTGTAACTTCATAATGCTGTAGTGTTATACACTAGTTAGGTAGGAGTTCTATTCCAAGACATAGTGTGTGTATGCAGTTGAAAATCAGAACATGTGTGGAGGTAGCTGTGAGTGTGTAACCACTAGACATGTTGAGGAGTGGATTTTGTAGTTTTTCTATATGGTATCCATATTATATGTCACACTGTCCACCTCACGAGGAGTACACATGTTAGTCAGCCAAGGGACTGTGTTGGCAAGCCATACCCCTGCATCTGGCAAAAGGCCTGGTGAATAAAGTATGCAACCCTACCATTACCCGGAATACATTCTTAACCCATGTGTCATACACAAACACACTTGCCTAGAATATCCTGTTATGTTGCAAGTACTCTGCACATTGATGACAGATAGTAGGCTTGGTGTGATTGCAGTGGGCTGCAGAGGGCATGGCACCCTTTACAGCAGTACAATAGGCACATAATTGCAGACAATATGCCTTCACTATGTTCCCCACTGGATGCCTGCAACATATGTGGTGCCATCAAATGTGATCCACAGAGGCCATACAATGCTTTATACATGTGCCCTGTATGGACCAATGCCACTGACACCAGGGAATACCTGTGTCATGCTATCAGTGCAGGTGCAGGGTCAACATGCTGTCTATAAGCAGGTCCTGCCACACCAGGCCAGTATTGGCATATCTGAGGATAACAGTCTGTGTACACAACATGTGCCAGCCAAACCAGGTACACTTATACATGCCACTGTACATTATTGTGGGACATGCACATCCCAGGCAATGTCCATGTCAAGGGCTACCAAACACAGACATGGCATGCATTGCAAAGCTATGGCCATACGCAATGGTAACCAGGATGTCAGGACAGTTCATACAGTACCCATCTGTGTGGAACATTGCAGACACTACACCCCTGTACCACACTGCACACCATTGTCGGGTGGTGTGATGCCAAGCATTACCCCTCACCCAGCCTTGTACAGCCATCTTGCACAACCAGCCACTACACACCCATGAAGCAATGCACACATGCATGTCAGTATGGGCACCTTGTGTCTATGTGTGGGGTATGATGCTCCCAACCACAGTCACTCCCAGTATAACTCCCATTGGCATACCGACAGATGTCAAACACATTCACATGCCCTAGCCCATAGAACCTCCAGATATCCCCTGTGGTGCATGTAGTACCTGTGCATTACTGCAGTGTGACAAACTAAGTAGTTAGGAAGTGTATTTGTGGGGCTGGCAAAGTGTGTCAATGTGAGTCCATTAGAGAGTGTGGTTGTGTTGACAATAACATCTGTTCATGTGGACAGCCATGCGTGCTACACCTAATGTATGTCTACTATATCTCTGTTGCAGATGTCTCTCACCATCACACATATATGTTCTTACAGCACACTATGTCAGCTTTGTGGCACATGGAGTAACTGCATGCATTTGAAATAGTAATGACTTGTCAGTCAGGGGTTTGAACCCCTGTACTGGTAGGTGTGTGACAGACAATGCTTAGGTTTTAGTCTCCAAGCCCTTCTCTGATGTACTTTGCCTCTGTCTGTCCCTCTCACACACTCTCTGGTGGCTGTGGAGTTGCACACCTGCTCAGCAGCAGCTTGTGTTTTGTAATTGATGGTCATGATCAGGTGATGGCCACTACACCTATTGCAGTCCTCCTCTAGCTGATTGCATGTGGAATATCTGTGATCATGTTCCCATAGCCAATCGCATGGAAACACAGTACAATATCTAGGAACATCATGTTGGTGTTTGCCCGTGACAGTGGCTGTGAGTGGTACTTGGATCTGGTGTTTGGTAAACGGCATCACTGATGATATTTGGATGTTCTTCAAACAATATACACAGTGGGAAATAGCCTAAAGACAGGAGGGTGATGTGCCAGACATGACAACAGCATGTAAGTGTAGCTATGCTTCATTGAGACTACTGCCTGTTTAACAAGTTGTGTGTTGTAATGGCTATTCTGCATGTTTTAAAACTGACAAGACATTGCTCTGTTTGTGAGGAACCCCCATCTGTAAGGCCATCAGTGGACTGGTCAGTGTGTGGAACCATTTGTTTCCTGTGTTACTCACTGAACACACATCTGTGAACTGCAGGAGCATAGTGTGAGGACTGCAGTCATTACATGGTGATAGTGATGAGTTACTGCCATCGCATCCCTGATTGGACATATGTCACATGAAATAGTGGTATGACAGACACTGTCTGGGGTCCTCAGTGACATGCCAATAATGGGCCACTGTTCATAGTTGCAGTCACAAGTCTTCTACACTTTGTACAGATGTCATGCAGTATATATGCATGTGTTGTGCTCCCTCTGCAAATGTATACCATCTGTTGTGCTGGGTTGATGGTCATATCTATGCCTGCTGTTATACGTAATCCTGAATGCTGTTGACTATTACTAAGCCATAGCTGTGTTTAAACTGCAACACCATAGACTGTATGGGTTTGGAGGTCCCAGCAGAACCTCCTGTCCCACTTCAGCTAGGCATGGCACTGGGCACCAGCACATCTGGGGCCCAGCCTTGGACCTCCACCTTTGTTGGCTCTGCACCACCTTCTGGTTTAACTGCCACTGAGGATGGGGCTTGTCCCCCCTGGAAGCATGTCCAGACAGAAACATGTCCGCTGTCGTACAGTCCCAGACATGGTGCGTAGGGGGCTCAATAAGGGGTTTCGAGGCCAGATACGCCAGCTCAAGGGCAGAGTGTCACATTTACAAGGTTAACCTGCCCCTTCTACACAACCCCCAGCACTGCTACCTTTGCGGTGTTTTGGTGCAGTGATGGCTGCCCATGGCTGGGGACCTCCGTCCCACTGTTTCCATCTGGGGGCTCATGGGCTTGTGACTGCCGAACACCCCTCCCCGTCCGAGGTGTATCCCCCCACATGTGTCATATACCGACCCTGTATGCTGCCTTGTCTGTCATCCTACCCAACCTATCCTCCACGAGCATACCTACTCTCCTTCCCCCACATCCCACTCTCACCCTACAGAAACAAAAGGCCTATCAGTTCCTAGAACAATATTTGCCCCATACATAGCTGTCCATTTGACATATGTGTCCACTGGACACATGTAACCCTTTTAATATGCATCACAACATACTCCAGTTGTCCTCACCCCTGTCTCTCAGGCACATGATCCTGGTATGCACATGACTCCTAAAGGTTCCAGGTACACGTGATGCAGATGACCCCTATTGTACACACAACACTACCAGTCCCTCTATGGTTACCCCATTTACCTTTTTCATGATGATGATGTTGCACACAGCACCTTGCAAGAGTACTGTTCTCACATAATGATTGGACAAGAACTGTTGTGTTAATGTAAATAAAATGCACAGAGTGATGTATTTGGCCAATGTACCAATGTTTGCGTGTATTAATGACACATGTCTGTCTGTCTGAGGGATTCTTGATATTACATAGGACAACACCACTACATAATACAGGCATTGCTGGTGTTTCCCTTTTCATTCCTTTGTAATGCTTTGTTGTCACATGGGATGTTCCTGATATATCTATATATATGTATGTATCTATATCTGGACATAAACACTCACACATACATCTACATGATGGAATATGTTTCCTATACTGTTAAATGACTGCGCTGTATGATATGTTTGTGATAAGATCTGATGTCTGTATATCTGCCATGGCTTAGTGGTAAATCACAATAGCTGTGTGTGCAGGGTCCTGGATTTGAGCCTTGCAGAGGCAGTTTATTTTGTTGCTGGGCAGAACAAGGCCACTGGATATGAAGTGATTAAGGCACATTAACGCAGTTGCGAGCGCATGTGAGTGGGTTTGCATGGAGCTAAGCAATGCTAACCTCCGGTTACAGTTTCTCACACTCAGTTGGCCTCTACATTGCTTCACCAGTGTAATATTCGCATACTGGCGGCCAAACAGGCTTACACCCGCTTGCTCCTGCACTTGCAAATGCACTGCATTTGGTGTTTGCATCTGACACTCACACCCCTTGGTGTGAGTGCGGACTATGATATTACCTTGTGATGCCTATTACATTGAATTTCATGCTTACAGTATCGGGAATGGCTGCCCATTAGGCGAAAGCATGCCGTTCGACTGTACAGAATCCACGGACTGTCCAGAGTTTGATTCATATTATTGGTGTGTTCCTCTTACAATCTGCACCTGTCTGGCTAATACATACAAACTGACACTCTTCAATACAAACAAGTAATTGGGTTTTGGAACCCACATCCTTCAGCCGAGTCATGCTACTGCATACCTAATATTCTATCATCTTTCTAAGGTTGTCAGTGGAATATGTGTTTTCTGTCCCTATCAGACCTGTCATACGACTGGGGAAAAATACCAACTAAATCAGGGACACGTCATAACATTAGGGACACATTTAAATTATTGGTGCTATTAACCTGACACATTGACTGACTCAGAGCATATGAATTCATACACATTTTCTGAGGTAAATGATGTTTATAACTCTTAATTGTTGTCATTATTCATTGCATGTAATTCACCAACTTTGCTCCAAAAGTCACTAATTTTAGGAGGGATTAAGTGGGACAGAGTTAGAAACTGAGCTGAAATCAGGGACGTCCCTGGAAATCGGGGACAGATCAGAGGTATGGTCCCTATTTGTTTCCCCAATAGTTTGTCCTGTCCAGTGGATTTGCTCTTAAGGGTTGAGAGGTATGGGCATCAGCTATGCCCATTTCGGAATATTACTTACATCCCCGAGGCGGTCCTAATATGACTGTGACAACCAACACCTGCATGCCTAGGCCCATAATTGCATACCCATAGTTCCCCCACCTGCCACTCCTCTACAGCACTCATCCTTACTGTGGATGCAGGTGGGGTATAAACACACCACTACACACTGCCCACTCTCCCCATTTCGGGACACATGTCATACGTTGTGTCAACCCATGGGTTATCAGGCTTGCACAACCTACTGATCCATGTACATCTACAGCCTGGTTTGATGAATCTTTACAGGGACTGCCTCCAATGATCATTAATTTTTGGGTGTCCCACAAGGGACATCAATGTCTATGTTTCAAGATTAGACTTGGCAGGTCTCTCCCACTGGTAGTATCCTGCAAGTCGTCTGGGAAGCAATGGTGTGTTTACTTATATTGTGTGTCTGTATGTCTCACCGGCCTAGCTGGGGGGGGGGGTTGATGCTACGTGTTACACGTTTGTTTATTGGACCCCTCACTCCTATATGCACGGCCTATGAACATATATAACCCGTAACTGCTGTATCATATCCTAGCTATATACATGTGGATATTTACAGTCACACACACACACACACACACACACACACATATATATATATATATATATATATATATATATATATATATATATATATGTTTATATATATATATATATATATATATATATATATATATATATATATATATATATATATATATATATATATAGATATAGATATACATTACTATATACAGATATATCTGTATATATATATATGCATACATGTATATATTTATATATTGCTGTCTATATATATATCTAACAACGTATGGGTCTATGGGTGTCTGCATATATATGTATTTATATGTGGGTATGTATATGTATTCCGTCTCTGTATGTATACATTTGTACTACGGAGAGGGATAGGCTTATCTCTATGTCACTATGGGTAGATATACACACACATACCTCTACATATATTCATCTACATCTGGTTATTCCGTTCCTTGCCATATAGATTATACTTTGCTGCAGTGAGACTTGTAGTGGGTGTGGCTGCTTGTTAGGCGATGCCTCTGCCCAGTGAACACATTTGCTTACATCCCTGAGGCTGTCCATATAGGCCCACATCAGCCAACACCTGCACACCTAGACCCATAAGTAGCTACCCATAGTTCCCCCACCCGCACCTCCTCTATAGCACCCTTCCGTACTCTGGGTCCTGGTCGGTTCTGAACACACCACTACACGCTTCCCACTCTCCACTTCACGGGACTTATGTCATAGAAATTGTCTCGACCCATTGGTCATCAGGCTTTCCCACCCTTTTATTCCGGGTATGTATACAACCCAGAAAGAATGGTTGGTGTATCACCTTCTTTTGGTTTCGGCAATTTTTGGGGTGTCCTGCAAGGAACGCACCTGTTTGTGCTACAAGATTAGATTTCATGGGTGCACTGTGTACCTCCCCCGGTTGTATCCTGCCTGAGGTCTGGGGAGCAGTAGACTATTTACATTGTTTGCAGGTTTGTGTGTATATTTCCGGTGTCCAGCTGGAGGGGGGTGGAAGGTCATGCTGCATGTTTCATGTTTTTTGCTTGGGCCCCTTACTTCCATTGGCATAGCCTGTGAACATATGTCATTCATGTGTGCTGTTTCCTATCATAGCTGTATATCTGTGTATATCTACACACACACACACACACACACACACACACACACACACACACACACACACACACACACATATATATTTATATATATATATATATATATATATATATATATATATATATATATATATATATATATATATATATATATATATATATATATATATATATATATATATATATATATATATATATATATATATATATATATATATATATATATATATATATATATATATATATATATATATATATATATATATATATATATATATATATATATATATATATATATATATATATATATAAATATATCATATATATATATATATATATATATATATATATATATATATATATATATATATATTATATATATATTTATATATATATATATATATATCTGTAAAGCAATGCATACCCCGCACAAACGTACTTACACATGCTTGCTGGTGTTTATATATGCTTAAACCTGCTTACTAGTGCCTTATTCATTATGACACTGACACTTCGCTCCAGTTAATTTTTAATTGTTATTTTGCAGGTTATACAGCAGACAGATGTTGCAATATGTTCATGTACAGATTACTGATGGTAAATGGTATGTGATGCAGTGGGATTTGGTACGGGAATATCTGTTCATTAGGTGGTTGCTCTAACCAATATACTATTGCTGTGCTGCTTCATTTGCATATATACCCATATACCCATAGTTCCTGATTCCCCAAACACACACCCCAATGCCTCCCTAGCACTACAGTCATCCATTCTCCAGTTGGATTTGCGGTGCATCCACACCACTACACACTGGCCACTCCCTACTACTATAGACTCATCCTATCGGTTGACTCACTCCACGTATCCTCAGAACTCCCAAACATTTAGTCCACAAACATTGGTGACATGAGTGACCAAAAGGATACTATTCGCAATTTTTGGGTTGTCCCACATGGGACACACATGTGTTTATGTCAAGATTAAACTCTATACTTCATTGCATCTTTACTCCTGTTAACATGACACTACAATAAATTAATAAGTATGACTATGTGGTAATGCACACATTACACATGAGAGCCTAATTATGTACGTGTTCGGCGTATTTCTTTTACAAATAGACCGGTTTAGTAATTGGCATTGCAGTAGCAGGCAGATCACAGGAATGATTCCATGTGTGGGAAAGTCCTCACATTTGATTTTTTTCAGCACAGCACTGACTTCGGACATTGTACACACTTCTGCGTTTTAGCAGTTAAGTCCCTTCCCTTTTATGCACAACCTATTATTCTATCTACTGTCGAGGTTTGTAAGGGCACATTCATGTTAATTATGTCTGCAAATGGAATGAATGTGTTACAGAGAATGTACTTCTACTTATTGATGTCTGCATGTGTGTAAGCATATATACTTATAACGAACTCGCTGACCTCCATGGGGTGGTCCAGTTAGAACCAGCCCATCCAACCCTGGCACGCCTGGCTCCATAATTTCATACCCATAGTTCCTCCAACCCACCGGAGTTCAACATACACGCATACCATCCATTGTCCAGTTGTTATCGCAGCCATGACACACCTCCACACATTGCCCTCTCCCGAGTGTTAGGGGCCCTACACGTATGTTGTCCCAACCCATGTATTCTCAGGCTCTCCCACCATTTAATCCTTGAAGATACCTGCCCTTGCTTGTGTAATGGTCGGATGGCCAAATAGCCTATCAATTTTTGGGTAGTACCACCAGAGACTACCCTCTATGTGTAAAGCAGACTTAGCAGATCAACAGTGTTACTCTCACTGGTAATATCCTGCCTGTGGTGTGAGTAACAGTGCTTTGCTCAAGCCTGCCCAGCTTGATATGACATACGCTGACAGCGCTATATAATACTAGGGTTGCTGTTGATTCCCTTCTCATTCCTTGTGTATGCTTTATTGTTACATCATTCTTTCTTCATCGATATATATATATATATATATATATATATATATATATATATATATATATATATATATATATATATATATATATATATATATATATATATATATATATATATATATATATATATATATATATATATATATATATGTATATGTATATATATATATATATATATATATATATATGTATATATATATATATATATATATATATATATATATATATATTATATATATCTGTACATATTTATATACATTTCCTATGCTGGGCACTGCTTAGACCCGCGCAAATGCACTCAGACTTGCTTACTGGTACTTATATATGTTTACTGCTGCTTATTTGTGCTTACACCTGCTTACTAGTGCCTTATTCATTATGACAGTGCCACTTTGCTTGAATGATATTTAAGTTAAATATCTCATGCGATACTCTTATGTCAGTTTTACAGCAAAACGACATTCATTCCACATGGAAAATGATATGTGTTATTGTTGGTCTCAAATCATGAATGCCTGTTCATTAGGCGGATGATCTAAACACTACACTATTGTCATTTATGTTGATTCCGCATGTTTTTCTCTATTTGAATGAATTTGATGTGTAAGCTACTCTCAGCGGAGGGCAGCAATGTGCAAATATGCTGTGCTTTGCTTATACCTTCAGTATTGCAGCAATTCAAATGTATAATAGGTACACAGGGAATCTAATTGTGAAAGTTCTAGGGACAGGGCTCAACATTCCACTATGTGCTTGTGTGTTTACTACTTCGATTTTACTTCACTGTTCGTGGACACTCTTGTATGCTTAGCATACATTTCGGTATTCTCGGACACTGAATTACTGACTTACTATTAGAGGCGGGCTCTTCTAGTAGGCATAGTAGGTTTTGCAGCTGTTGAGGCATGTTTACGCCTCCGTAGAGCACTTGTACATGCCCCCTGCACTTGCACACATTTCCTGTGCATGTTGAGGGTGCGATGGCGCTCCCTCATACATATTCATATGGCGCTGTTGCACCATCTGTAGTGAGGACGCTCAGTGCAAGGCTAAAACCGTCCTTGCACCGAGCTTGTTGAATTCCGGGGTGTAATTGATCAGTTGTGATCAGTGTTTTACTTCAGTTAACAAATTCAAATAAGTAGATAAATAAGATAAATTTGTACAGAGTGATAGAACTAAATCAAACATAATGATTTCCTATATTAAAAGTAATATTAGTGAAGCATATTGCAGTCATAACCATAACTTAATGAATCTTCCATAAAAGTTCCACTATTCATTGTGCAACAAACAAGTAGCAATAGCTAGTTATTTGACTTTGTGTGAAATACAACATTAGTTTTACCATGGATGCATAAAACATCCTGTATAAAGCATCACATACCAAGAGCATGACTTTATAAGCTCTATTTTTATTTTTTTCATTTGACATTGGTGGTGCCCTAATGTTTAGAACAAAATTGCAACATCAGCACATTCATGGGTATCACACCTTGTTTGGAATTGTGTCACATCTGGGTAACATTATTGTGGAATCTATGCAGACGGATTCCCTTCAGAAGACTGAATGTCCATATAATCAAACCTTACTTTGCCAAGATGAAAGCAGCAAAACTTTTTTTGACGAACAGCAAATTTTTCTAATGGTAAGTAAACACTTGGCCAACATGGTGAACTTTGCCCTTTTCCCCTCTGTAGTGCAATCTCGGAGTTAGTATATTTATTTTTGGGGGGATGCCCCCACATTGACGGTGTGAGGGGCACAGACCCCACCTGGGTGGGTTTGACATACTGTGGTGTGTTTTTCTCTGTAATGTTGGCCAAGTGTTTACTTACCATTAGAAAAATTTGCCATTTGGCAAAAAAAAGTTTTGCTGCTTTCGTCTCGGTGAAGTAAGGTTCAACTATATGGACATTCAGTCTTCTGAAGGTAATCTGTGTAGACGTACCTCATAAATATTTTAATAATGACCACCTTCTTGGATATAACATGACTGCCTACCTCCCATGCAGCAGACTTAATATATGTGGAAATGCTTCATCCAAAGACTTAGATAGGGTCTTCAACACCCTTTCAGATTACTGTACTGTGTTTTTGTCACTTTCTACCTCAATGTGGATCACGTTCTTGTGAAAATAGGTTTAAGTCATTGATTAGAATGTAACAGAAATCATTCAAACTACTTCTAGGTGTTTTACTCTTCATCATTTAAAGTGTGTAATTATACTTGTTATATAATACTTTTAACAATTCATATAATTTAATGGAATCCATAAAGAAAGAAGCTGCAATTAGAAAAGCATAGTTATATTTAGTGGTTCATGCCATTTAATGGAATATACAGATAACTATACAAAGTATGCAAAGCCATAGACCTGAAGATTTTTTGCGGAGGTAAGCTCACTTGCTCCCCCTTGCACCCCCACACCCCTACTAATAAAATATATTAACTCCATTGTTATATAACCATGCAGAAAAAGCTAACCCTGTACACCTAAAATGTCCCTGTCCACACTACATTGGCAGTACTCTACAGCAGTGAAAACCTGATACAGACAAACTGAAAAATGCAATATACACTGAAATGAAATAACACATAAACCTGCAAGTACACTAACAACATAATTTATTTTTTGGCAGTGACACTATCCTTAAACACAAAGGTGTTTTATTTTGATTAAACAGGGCATTGACTTTTCCATTTCAATTATCTTGTTTTTTCATCAGGACTACAGCAGACATCATGCTTTCTGTAATTGGTCTTACACACACACACACACACACACACACACACACACACACACACACACACACACACACACACAAACATTTGCATGCCTACAGTCAGTAATTCAATCAGTCATTTCATCAGCAGAATGTGTATTTGGTCACATGGATGTTCTTAGTAAGTGCAACTTTAAGGATGGAGTCTGTATTAATTATTTGGGTTCTCAGACAATTCACATCTTTAAGAAAAAATGATGAATGGATTCTGCACTGGCTTCCTTTTGAGTAGCAAAGCAGCTTTTACCTCTCTTCCAAAGAGATACATTTACTTAGACTTACTTAGACACCAGATGATTTCCAAATAGTAACAGCTTTCGATGTCCATGTTTACTTGATTTGTCTTCCGAGTGGCTGCTGCCTGGGATTAGGGTCCCTATTAGAACGACGAAAGTTAAAAAAAATCAAACGACTAAAAAGCAGAATATTCAGCCACTCAAGATCGGTTTTCTGAAATTGCAGTACAGTGAAGATGGGAAAATTTTCCCTTTTCTCACTGTAGTGTGATCTCGGAGTTGGTATATATGATTAGTGGGGGGTGTGGGGAGCACAGCCCCCCACAAAACTGATTTCAAGTAACTGCATATTTGGCTGTTTAGCCATTTGATTTTTCAAACTTTCATTGTTTTAATAAGGACCCTGGGATGAGATGGATCTTTGGATATTTTTCTAGGATTTCTGGCTTCCTCCTTCACCCTACATACCAAACACATGCAATTAGGTGACTTGGCCAAAGGTGTGTGTGTGTGTGTGTGTGTGTGTGTGTGTGTGTGTGTGTGTGTGTGTGTGTGTGTGTGTGTGTGTGTGTGTGTGTGTGTGTGTGTGTGTATGTGTGTGTGTGTGTGTGTGTGTGTGTGTGTGTGTGTGTGTGTGTGTGTGTGTGTGTGTGTGTGTTTGTGTGTGTGTGTTGAGTGTGCGTGTGTGTGTGAATTTGTGTATGCGCACGCGTGTGTGGGTATCTGTGTGTGCCTGTCTGTGTATGTGTGTATGTGTGTGTGTTTGTCTATGTGTGTGTCTGTGTGTGCATCTGTGTGTGTGTGTGTGTGTGTGTGTGTGTGTGTGTGTGTGTGTGTGTGTGTGTGTGTGTGTATCTGTGTGTGCGTGTGTGTACATGTGTGTGTGCGTGTGGGTGTGTGTGTGTGTGTTGCATGCATGTTAGTATAAATATATATATATATATATATATATATATATATATATATATATATATATATATATATATATATATATATATTTGTTTGTTTTTAGTCTGCAGTGGACTGATATCTCACCTACAACTACTTCTTTGTCTAATCTCATTTGCTTTTTATAATAGATTCTGTCTCACCATGACCATGAATCGATCAAGTAAAGTGCATTTCATCTGCAACAGTTGGTGAAATCTGGTTTGTTTGAATGTCACATTGAATGAATATGGTTTGGTCAAATGTAAGACTAAATGAAAGGCCATCTAGGCAAATGCTTTTCTGGAGTATGTGCACAGGATAGTGATTTAAGACTGTTGTCTTCTAGACTGGCATTCAAATTCTCACTACAGTATATCATGCAGCTCTAGATAGGAGCAACGAATGTTAAAACATATTTAGAGGAATGGGCAAATTAAATGACTATTATATTTATGACTTAGTCCTTCCTTTAACCTACTCCTGCTATATCCAAAGTAAAAGGTACAAAAGGAACTTAAAACTAGACAGAGTGGACATAGAAGAAAAGGTGAAATGTAATTAGTCCCAAAGCTTTCCTGAACAGTAACACCACCTATAATAAACTATCCAGAGCAGAGTATGCATAGGTATGGGGCAAGTATATATATATATATATATATATATATATATATATATATATATATATATATATATAGATATACATATGTAAAACACGAACAAAGGCTGCCATAATAGCATTAATGAGTCAATTAACAGTAAGTGCAAAGTTTAAATTAATCCTGTGACAAGAATCCTGTCTATACACCTCAGTTTATTCAAACTCCTAATATTTGGAATAAATTTAACAAATTAAATGTTTCAAAATATAACACAAAATACACTTATGGGATTCAGATATCAAAAAAACAAACAAACAAACTACTGCAATAGTGACATCATGATATATGGCAGAACACAGCAGAATCTTGACTCCACTTTAAATAGTATGTGACTGGCTATAAAGACCGAAGTTAAAATCACAAGATTATGGTTTTATCTTTTCAGTAAAAGCCATGACTTCAAGTCTGAATGACGTAAAATGCATTAAAAGACAATGCCCTTGTAATACAAAGGAAATAAAAAATTTGCTGGACATGACAATCTATAGGTCATTGTATAAAGAATGTGTTTATATTTTAAAATACAAAATGTTGGTCTCTAAGGGACTGAATAATGAACTAAACTGGAAATGACTGCTTTAAGTGCTATGTGTTTTTTAATTGTTTGATTGAATGCAATTTGTAATTGGATTACAATTTGTAAGTGAAATGTATAAAGGGGAAGTGTTTTGGATATTTGTTTGTATTCCATGAAGGTGGCGACATGGAGGCGCTAGAATATAGTACTGTTTTTTTTACTGCCTGGCTACTTTATTTTATAATATTTTAACTTTTTTCCACATTTGGAGTTTTTGTTTGTTGTATTAATTTGGAGTGTGGAGGTACTGGTGTGGTTTTCCATGGCTTCAGATCCAAATGTGGATATTCCTTGTCTTTTCCAAGAGGAATCCACCTCTACCTTAGGGGCAGTTGGTGGGATAGGATCCAGTGTTGGGTCCCAAAGGACAATGGAGCATTACTTGACTAGCTCACAGGATGTTTCTGTCTCGATAAATGAAGGTCGTCCCATAAGTCAAAATATGGGTCATCTTTTTGATATTTGTGTTAGAGAGAGATCTAAACATGCCCCTAATCCATTTTCAGTGGTGGGACAAGCTTTAAATGCCATACCACCAGACATAAGAGATATATGTGAGAAAACTGAGAAGCTATTGGAAAAAGAAACTAGAGTATATCTTAACATACTGGGACTGCAACGTTATATTGATCTCAATATTATGCCCAGGAGTCTCCACTTTATAAAAAATCTGAGCACTCCTTTTGATGATAATTGTCCTGTAGAGAAGCAGTTTAAGGAATGATGGTTGGCTGCATTGCACAGATGTGTTGTGGATTGTTTGCATATTCATTTGGAGAGAGACCAACTAAAACATAACTCAAACAAGAACTGTCGTCCTTGTCTCTCACAATTAGTAATTCTTTGAGTTCATCCAATGCTAGCAGTTTTTTGGAGAAAATTAACAGCAAACTGTCTGCTTTAGAAATGGAATTGGTGGAATATAAAAAGACTAAATTCCTGGAGATATTGGTGACTATGAAGGGGGATGGGCCTTTGTGGCACCATTCTATCATCAGCATAAGAGACAGCAACGTAAGAAAGGAAGTTTTAACAGGGTGTCATCTGTGTCGTTTGCTTCTTCAGAAGTAGCTAGTCAGAATGGTTCTGACAATAGTGTAGATAGTGAATTTCCATGTTTACCCCATCCACAACAAGCTGAGGACCATCGTCGGCATTTTCAGAGTGAAGGAGAACTGCAACAACAGCGTCAGAGATGTAAAAGAGGCAGAAACAACACAAACGATTCTTACAGAAGGGATTATAAAAATGGACAATATAATGGACAGAATTATAGTAAGAAATTTAAACGTTAACATAAGTAATGAGTGTGCAGTTGCTAATATGGTAATTAATTTATCTAGCTGCAATTTAACATCAGAGCAGTTTGCAGTTTTGAACTTAGGCCTTAAGTTTATACCAACTGTGATTCTCAGAGCTCATATAGTAAAACAAGAATTTTTTAAACGTGTTCGTAAGTTGCATCTTAAATGTTTTTTTTTTTTTTGCTAATAAAGTGAACTTTGATATTTCCTGTTTAGAAAATGAAGATTCTGATGATAGTTTTTATTCTTGTTATGAAGAGTTGGAAAAAGCTGCTGTTAATGATGATAGTGTAAATGCTTATTGTACAATAGATGCATCTCATGTTCCTATGCTAAGCAAGTTTATTCCTCCCCTTATAAACGAACATGTGGCCCACTTTAGTTCTATGATTAACTTTGGTGTGGAAAATATTTGTGAAGATGTCTTGAAAAACAAAGGGAGTATTAAATATAATTTAACATATAAAGAGTGGTGGTCTTTAAAGGAATTGCAAAACAGAAAAGATTTAATAATAAAACCAGCCGATAAAGGCAACAAAATTGTAGTTATGAGTGCAGCACAATACCATAAGATGTGTATGGACCACCTAAATAATCAGGATGTTTATGAAATATGTGAGAAAAAGCTTTAGTAGATTATGAAAAATTATTGGAGAAGGGTGAGAGGTTGGGCTATTTCACGAAAAAAGATGTTAAAGAAAAGTTGCTTAAGAAAAGTAGTGAAATGGCGATTTTTTCTGTTTGCCAAAGATACATAAAAGCATGATAGATCCCTCGGGTAGGCTGATCATTTCGGCATGCAAGTATTTTCTTCACGATGTAGGTCTGATACTGCATAAAGCTTTGATTCCTTATGTTCAAAAAACATGTGTATATATACAAGATAGTTTTGATTTCTTGAAAAAAATATCTCCGATAGTTTGGAGCAAAGAATTGTATTGGGTGGTAATAGATGTTAAAATTCTGTACACCTCGATCAAACATATTGATGGTTTGAAAGCTATTTCTTATTTCTTAGGGGATAATCCATTTTCCAATTTTATAGCTGAATTGGTGGATTTTTGTTTAAAAAATAATTATTTTTGTTATAATAACCACATGTTTAGGCAAAAACAAGGAACAATCATGGGGCTCCTTTTGCCCCCATGTATGCCAATTTATTTATGGCATTTTTTGAGATTGTGTTTTTGTTTAGACAGGATTTTGTTAGGAAACATGTACATTTTATTTTAGATATATTGATGACCTGATTTTTATATGTGAAGGTGGTCAAGATATACATAATTTTGTTGCTGATTTACATTGTACCCATTTGGGTTGTCTTTTGATGGTTTGGTATTTTTTGAGATTGTGTTTTTGTTTAGACAGGATTTTGTTAGGAAACATGTACATTTTTATTTTAGATATATTGATGACCTGATTTTTATATGTGAAGGTGGTCAAGATATTATACATAATTTTGTTGCTAATTTACATTGTACCCATTTGGGTTGTCTTTTGATGGTTTACAACAGGGCAAAAAAAGTAGTTTATTTGGACCTTGTTTTAGAGGGAAAGGAAGATGGATTCATCATTACTGGGGTGCATAGAAAATTTTTAGATGGCAGATAGTATCTCCATTCATCCAGTTGCCATCTTCCTCGTTTATTAGCAGCTTTCCCTTATGGTGAGTTTTTACGTTTGTCAAGAATTTGTAGTGATAAGGATATTTGGAAACAAGAAATGAAGAAGTCAGCAGATATGTTTTTAAGAAGGGGATATGACTCCATCACAGTGCAAGAGGCAATATGTAGAGTTAGAGAAGGGCTGATAGGACACAAAGTGATTGAGAGGAAAGGGGGAACACTACAATATCGAGGTGCTGTGTCTAAGAAATGTGAAAAAGAACAAATATACTTTGTGTCCGTGTATAACATTTAAAGTGATTAAATCATTGGTTTAATTAAATATTATTGGAAATATTTATTACAAGACAAACATTTAGTAGCTATATTACCTGAGTACTCTTCTTTTTCATATATAAAAGGTAGTAGTATAAAAGATATGTTGGTGCATGGGGCTTTTGTTATGCCAGTGACAAATATACAAAGACCACCAACAGCTTTAGGGACTTTTAAGTGTGGTAAATGTGCAGTATGTTCACATATTATTGGTTCTGTTAGGTTCATTAATAACATTAGATTTGAATCTAAGGGATTGCTTGCATGTGAAAGTAAAGGGGTTGTGTATGCCTTATGTTGTCCATGTGATTTATTTTATATCGGGGAAACAAAAATAATGTTCTGTACTAGATTTATGGAGCATTTGAGAGATATACAACCTCAAAAGGAGGACAAAATAATTACTGCATATTTAAAAACAAAACATAATAGTGATGCTGCTTTATTAATGGGTACTGTCTTGGAACAAATTAATTGCACTTGGGGGATGAAGTAATGTTGAAAGAAAAGCTATTATATGAAGAATGTGTTTATATTTTAAAATACAAAATATTGGTCCCTGAGGGACTGAATAATGAACTAAACTGGAAATGTCTGCTTTAAACGCTATGTGTTTAATTGTTTGATTGAATGCAATTTGTGATTGGATTAAAATTTGTGAGTGAAATGTGTAAAGGGGAAGTGTTTTTGGATATTTGTTTGTATTCCAAGAAGGTTGCGACACCGAGGCGCTAGAATAAAGATTTGATTTTTTACTGCCTGGCTGCTTTATTTTATAATATTTTATCTTTTTTCCACATTTGGAGTTTTTTGTCATTGTATTAATTTGGAGTGTGGAGGTACTGTTGTGGTTTATCAATGTATAGCTCATGTTTATTAAAGACTTCTTCCAAATAGTAGCTACTTTAAAAAAAAGATTTAGAAGAGATCTAGACTTTGCACACATAGGGATTAGACAACCTTAAGAAAACTAAGCTCATATTATGAGGCAAAAACAGTGACCTATTTCAGTTTATGGTATGTGGCAACACATGACGTTGATGCTAAGACAGTGAGGCTATTAAGCAAATACATCATCAGATTTTTAATATTTCTTTCCACTCATACTTATTGGCCAACAATGATTGGTCATTTAACACAGCAGAGACAAATTCTGATTCAGAGACATGGAGAAGCAACAATGAGAAACACAACAGCAGGAGCTCATTACCATATCTAATGAGAAAAACATCATTGGAAGCTCATTACCATATATAATGAGAAATACATCATTGGCAGCTCATTACCATTTCTAATGAGAAACATCATCGGCAGCTCATTACCATATCTAATGAGAAAAACATCATTGGCAGCTCATTACCATATCTAATGAGAAACACATCATCGGCAGCTCATTACCATATCTAATGAGAAACATATCGGCAGCTCATTACCATATCTAATGCGAACCATTATCGGCCCATTACCATATGTAATGAGAAACATCATCGGCAGTTCATTACCATATCTCACAATCGAGCCCCATGCTGTCTGACTTGACCTCATTAGTGCTCTGCATAGCAGTCCATGCATCATGTT
Organism: Protopterus annectens; assembly: GCF_019279795.1. Taxonomy (NCBI): domain Eukaryota; kingdom Metazoa; phylum Chordata; order Ceratodontiformes; family Protopteridae; genus Protopterus; species Protopterus annectens. The sequence goes on along the minus strand of NC_056751.1, from coordinate 431,082,683 downwards.
AGCAAAGGCATTCCCTTGCAAAAACACACAGATACACAGACGTGCGCACACACACACACACACACACACACACACACACACACACACACACACACACACACACACACACACACACATGTTCCTTTACAAACCCCACCACTCTCTCTCACACTCAAGGAAACACTTTCCCACTCACTTCTTGGTACACTCCATTACTCATATTCAAGATAAGGCTTCAGCACTGCAGTAAGATGGTCTGAATCCCAAGGAATAAGTCAACCACAGAATGAAACAGATAAACAGAATCACAGTTTATGCAAACAGTTGAGTTACAGATATACTCCTGGATTTACTATTCCTCCGTGCAGGACTAGCTTAGTTCTGCACAGAGGTGGCCATTTAGGAGCAGGATGGCAGCTCGCCATGCATAATAATGAGGCACGCTGCCTGAGCTCCTAGGCTTACATGGAGCATGTAAGAGTGCAGGGGGCATGTCTGAGAGCATAGCTCTCAGAATAAACCCCCCCCCTGCAATGAAGAACAGCAGAAAGGGGTATGAAATGACCACTCACAAGTGACCGCATATCCCCACCAACAGCCCCCTTGTGTACAACAGCAACAGTATACATAAATACAGTGAAGAAACCCTTACATTTTTTTTTTAAATCCAATTAAAGCTAACCGTAGGTGCGCGAGTGTGCCCATGGCTTAGCTATGGTTAATACAGCTTAAATGGCTGGATAACAAGGAAGATATATGCAAATGAAGCAACATAGCAATAGTGTAGTGGGCAGCACATTTGCCTTACTAGCAGGCATTCCCGGTTCGAGTCCCACTGCAGCCTCTTCCATTTTCCATGACAAAGCATGTTATGAGTAATATTTATGTTGCATAACCCACTAAATAACATATTCTCATGAACTGGAGTACTGCAGTAAATGCACATGTGAGGTGTCAGTGTCATAAGGAATAAGCCCCTTGTAAGCAGGTTTAAGCACAAATAAGCAGCAGTAAGCATATTTAAGCACTAGTAAGCAGGCTTAAGCCCGTTTGTGCAGCAGTAAGCAATGCCTACACTGGTTAAGCAATTTTAAAGCTAACTCTCTGTAAGCAGATGTAACGGCAGGTTATCAGTGCTTCCGTCACGCAAACCCACTTACAACTGCTCAAAAGTGCCTTAATCACTCTGTATCCAATGGCCCTTGTTCTGGCCATCAACAAAATGAACAACCATGCAGGCTTCGAACCCAGGACCCTATATACCATAGTCACAGTAGTTGACCACCAAGCCATCACAGAAGTACAGAAGAGTGAGGTATTGGCAAACAAGTACTCACCATAGTAAAACCAAACTGAACCTGTGACAGGAATCAGTATACAGTTATATGTAACATAAACCACTAGATAACATAAATATGTGAACTGGAGTACAGCAGTAAGCCCAGAAGTGAGGTGTAATTGTAATAGAGTGTTGAAGTCCCCAATAAAACACAAGGACCCCATAGACTGCATGTACACATTAATCATGGATACCAGGCAGATATATAAGTTGTAATGAATAAGAAATCAATGCCAAAAAGAAAAAATAATGCAAAGTCTAATGTAAGCAATGCTAAGCATTGCACAGGCCAGCTTAGAAGGTGTAAGCAATGTGTAGGCCAGCTAACTCAATGTGCCCAGTGTTATACCCCTTTAAACAATGCCAACCTTTGTTAAGCAGGTTTGCCCATAGCTTAGCCTTTTCAAAACCAGGCAATCACGGAAAACAGCAGGAAATTAGCCCTACTTAAACCCAAGAGGTGGTAATACATCTCATAACTGGTTGTAACTTCCCCTTGCAGACACTATGGCAGTGAGGGGAGAAGGTGTGCACTTCCGGGCTCAGCGCTGGTGCATCCAGGAGTCCAAGGTCATGCTCAGAGACTGCTGTAGGGCCAGTACCAGGGCTCCCAATATAAGGCGGAGGTCTGGGACTGTCTCGCCTGTGACTTCACCAGTGCCACTGGCATACCCCGAACTGGTGAGCAGGTCAGGCACCACTATGCTGACCTGAAGCGGTGTAAGGGGGACCTCTTGGAGAAGTGGCTCTAGGAGGCTAGTGCGGCAGGGGATGTTCCAGTTGTGTAAGTATCACCCCAATATATGTGTATAATTGCCAGCTGAGGTATATCATGGATAGGTATGGCTACATATTCTTCTTATGTCCCCCACAGCTGCAATGGAGCGGGCCGCGAACCAGGAGGGCCACATCAGTCGTCTGGCAAGGTTGCGATGTGAGGCAGGTCAGTAATAGTCATGCATTTCCTGTCATAGCAAATAAAAATAAAAGCAATAGTAAATTAATTGCTTGTATAAAACCTGTATTGTTCAAGACAAGTACTGCATACACTAGAGAATATGGCAGGAAGAGTCTTATATCGTTTGTAAGTCAATAAAAGTGTAATAGCCTGACAAAACAGGTCTAACTGTTAGACTGCATGTGTATATCCTGGTATCATACGGTAATGTAGATATGGAATACAAGTGATTGTCAAACATCATGAGAACACACCTGTCACAGCTGGCCGTGGCACTGGGCACCAGCATGTGTGGGGCCCAATCGGCCCATTGTTACTTACTAGGGGCTGTGGGCTCGACATCCCAAAACCTCTCCCACCCATCAGAGTGTTTTGTATGCATCTTGTTTGTCTTGTCCTCACCCCTCTCCTATGGTTTGAGTGTGAAAAAAATGGGCATATATGGACTTAACACCTTTTTTCTTTCTTTTACCAGAAGGTAGCATTGCTTACCTCTCATAAACTCAACTGCTTTGCAGATGCCTTTCATCACAATATATGTAAGCAGATATATATCTATGTCGGCATAAAAATATATATATTTTGTGTCTCTTGGACCTTTATAACGATGTTACTGATGTTACAACACTAAACCATCACCACATGACTACTGTGACTGTTGCTTTTACAATACCAGCATATGTCAAAAATTGAGCAGTTTATCATAATGCGCACATAGCAGATATATATACGGTGATACATGTTTGTACATATAATAGATCTATATATGTTCATGTGTACACACATGTATACTCATACATATATGTTTGTATACACATCTGTATAGTGCTACATATATATATATGTGTACATCTCTTTGTATGTATATATGTATATATATATATATATATATATATATATATATATATATATATATATACATAGAGAGAGAGAGAGAGAGATGCATATGTATACTTCTGTAGATATCCATATGTATATGTGTATGTATACTATCATCTGTATATGTGTAGGCATGGCCAGTTAGACATAGGTGAACTAGGCAACTGCCCCTGGCAGCACACCCCTCACAAACCCCACGCAATTTTATTTTTTTTTTTTTTCATTAGCAGTGTTTGTGCGCTTCCCCACCGTCCCAGTCCCAGCAAGCAACTGAGACGCAGTGTGGATGAATTTTTTTTTTATTTCTGACTGGACATGAACTGTACCTTGTGAATCTTGCCAGGTAGCAAAAAAAAAATAAATAATAAAAATTTTTAAAGATAATTAAGCCGGACATAACATGGTATGTTTGACTAAAGAATAGTCAGTCAGTATTGGCAAGATTTAGTTTCATACTCTCACTGAACAGGAGAATTGAAATTCTTGTCTTTCATTTGACGCTGTTAATAGAACTAGCTTTGAATGTTCAAATGCAATTCCAGTAGTCGTATAAATCTTTCTTCTTCAGCACTGACTGACTGACTGATTCTTTTAAAACAATGATTATAACACTTGCTCTCCCCTCTTTTTTTGGCTTTGTCTTTTTGGTCGAAAGGTCAGTGGGCAGGGAAACCAAATTGGCTAAGTATTGGAGACCCCCCACACACACCTTTAGCTTTTGTTAGCTAGGAGCGCGCTTTATATTTTGTTCCCTGTGGCTCTACATAGCTTACAAATTTTAATATAGCTCGGGGAAAGGAAGGGGAAGTTACATATGCCAAATTGCAGGTGTTGAAATCGGCTGATTTGGAGTTGGACTGTTCCCCCTCTCCCAAACGATGCTTGTCTTTGCACCACCCCCATCCCTTCTACTGTATTTGTTTTTTGGACAGTACATTTTTTTTTCTGTTGTTTCACGGTGTTATAAAAGGGTAAGAAAAGGAATATTCATTATAGATGTGAGATTAAATGTTAAATTTTTCCCACTATCGTGGGGGGTCTTTCTGATAATTTCAGATTAGTTATTTTTTGGTGTAATTTGTATTTTTTGGGCACTTTTTTGAAGTTTGCGGGCCATTTGTTCGCTTAATGGTTATTAGTGATGTTGAGTCATTGTAAGTAATAGTAACATTTGGTCATATGTAGTGTAGAGTGTGGAGGAGGTGCCTTGTCCGTTATTTTTTATTAAAATGCTGTGCAGTGTGTTTTGAAATTTGTACCTTTTAAAAATTCTGTGTGCCTTGGTTTATATTCCACTTGTTTTGATATTGTATGCCAGTAGTAGCTGTATTGGCAGCAGAATCTGTTTTAAGAATACAGTAAGGTCATGGATGTACCTTGAAGGGAAGGTATTGAGTTGCTCAAAACCTGACATTTTTTGGTGGGCATGTTAGCGTAGAAAAGTGAGGGTATCTCTCTTCACCTCCTAGTATGGTGTGTGTATGTGTGTTTTTTTAATTATTATTCTGTGTAGCGTGTGACCCTTTCCAGAGAGATTTTTGAAGAAAAGTGAATTTGTTTGTACCTCTGTACCTGTTAGATGTTCCTTGTTTTGTATTACTGAAGTAGTTTATCATTTGAGAAATATGTATAGGTTTTCATTAAGGTGTGAAACACACAGTTGGAGAGATTACCATGCTGCCTCAGTGTGCTTCACTCTTATGTTATTTAATTGATAGGGGTACATTGTGCATTTAAAGCTGGCAAGCAGAGTATGCAAGTTTGGAATGAACTGAGAGAGGGATCTGAGACTGTATGGAGGTATGCTCTTTCTGATAATTTCTGAGTGAGAAAGGGAAGCTTGTCTCCATAATAAGCTTGCGTATCAAGGTTCCCAGTGTTGTTCTGTGTGTTATGGACAGCCATTGACTTTTGTTAATGTTGGACAATTATGTTCCCTGTTTGGAAAGATGATAATGAACCTGTGAATAATATTAGAGGTGGAATGTAGGGATGCTATTTATTTTTTGAGGCAGATGTGATAAGTGAGAGTCAGTATTCCACCTACGGGAGAAAGGCAGCACTAGTTGTGGGATAGAGGATGTAGGAAATGTTTCTGGTTCAAAAGGGAGTTTAACTTTTGTGATCTGATTATGACTTTGGATGTTAAGTAAAGGGTCAAGCTAGATGCAAAGATTTTGGCACTGAATGAGAGTTTCAAGTGCGTCATTTTGGTTATGGGAAATGAACCAGGTGGTGATAGCATGGTTGGGCAGCATTAATGGAGTACAGAAGAGCATTGTGTTAGTTTTTTTAACTTTAATAGTTAAGGTGTGTGAGACTAGCCAGGTACATACTTTATTATGTTAGCTAGTGATATTCCTGACGTAAAGACTATTCTTCATCTCTAAAGTGATCATTATCTGTACTTTTTTCCTAGCCTCCACCGCATCACCATTTCCTCCATAACTACTCATCCTTTCTGTCCTCTGCTGTAATTTTTCAATCTTACTATATGCATAGCCTCCTGGGTTTCTCTCCCTGCCTCTCCATTTTATCTCCCACTGTTTTTTTTTTTTTCCTAGACACTTGTGCTAAGATGCAAAAGATTTCTCACAGAAGCTGTTGCTGTCATTTGTATTAAGTTATTAGGTTGACAAAGATTACACCAGTTAGGAGCCCTTTATCCCTTACTCAGATAGTCAAACTATTTTACTATATCATGTAATTAAAAAAAAATCTAATTCTCCCATGTAAAATACTAACATGTGAGGCAAGATCTGCAGGCCACAGGATCAAACCTCAATCCATGCCTTTTTAATAGATGCTTTTATTACTTGCATCCATTTTGTTGCTTTATTTTTTGCCCAGGTTTTGCATTTTTTTATTTTTGCTTTTTATACTTTTGAGTTTCTAGGTTGTCTCCCTTTTAAACCTCCTATTTTTGCATTAAAGCCAATATCACACCTGACAATGAACTGTTTAATTATTTTTTAAGTCAATATTAATAAATAGTTTATCCAATGTTACAACTGAAAATGAACTGTTCAATTGTTTTTCACAGTCAATATCAATAATTTATTAAACTTGTATTTTTATCTTTATTACTCTATCACTCAATCCAAGATACTGAAACCTGCACTTAATTTTACCTTTAGGCTTATTTGTGGATGTTATGGCTTTTGCCTAAAATAGACCATGCATGTCAAAAATGGTACATTTTCCAACTTAACAGAAGTAAGAGGAGGTGCAGAGCCAGGACTTTTTTGTGCAAAACAGGGTCCTTTGAGGCTACAACCCTGCATGTGAGTAATAGCAGACTTACCTCTGCATAAAACATAGATGTTGACAAATGTCCATAATTGCAGTTTAACTACAGTACAAGGTATCTGTTACAGTATGATTTTTCATGCATTTAAAAATTGAAAACTTGAGTGCCTTTGGTGGGTGTGACCCATATGTGGGCGTGGCTCAAATAGGGGTGTTCCTTAAGTATGGTGTGGGTGGGGCTTAAGGGGCACCACAGCAGTACTTCGCCTAGGGCACCGTTTCAGCTAAGGCCGGCCCTGTGTGTAGACATATAGTGCTCTGTATATGTATATTTCTGGGTGTGTATATGTATATCTATGTACATATACATACCCATCTATATCTGTTGATATGTATATGTGTAATTATCTATATAGATATATGGATAATTATATGTACATATATTTTCCCCATATGTCCTGAACATGGAGTGTAGTCCTACCTCACCTCCTATAGTCCCAACTTCATAGTGCAAGGGGAAGTCAGGTATGTATAGCAGGTATATTAGTAGACTATTGCTACTGTAATAGGGATTGTCTTCACAGACATGGTGTGTGTGTGTGTGTGTGTGTGTGTGTGTGTGTGTGTGTGTGTGTGTGTGTGTGTGTGTGTGTGTGTGTGAGGTCACATCTGCTTTTCACATGTGTGCCTTTGGCTACTGACAGACATCCTAAGGAGATCATAGTACTGTACCGCTGCTAGCACTTAATGCTGCTATGGACTACAGCAGAGATATTGCCAATATATGTGGACATTCTGACACACATTGTACAGTCCAGAGGTATACACAAAACCCCTTAGTGCAAAACATGTGGACCAAGCCTGACAATATGGATATTAACAGCCATGTAGATGGGCATAACACATAACTGGTATACATTTGCCACCATAGGTTATGCATTCACACAACCCTGTCTGTCCTGACACACAATAATTGCTGGTACAGAGGTGCCATGGCCACATACTATCCACTAGATATTGACATACATCTGTACAGCATCCCACTGCTCTGTCTGGCATACATGACTGTTAAGGGAGGCCCAGCAGCAGTACATCTGGCAAGTATCTGGACATGTCATCTCACTGGGTAAGTGCACTAAGCTGCTAGGCATGTAACAAAGCACTGTGCAGGCTACAGGCAGACTGGCTCAACACTGGTCTACATCTCCTATGGGGGAATGCACATGTACCTGCATATATAGCAGGCTCTACAGGCACATCACAGCACAGGGTAAGATACACCTGTGTGAAAGGGCATAACTACAACAATTGTGAACACAGACACAGCCACATATGGTAAGCTACCATAATATTACAGTATATGGACTATCTGTTCAACACCATCCTCATATGTGCCACTCACACACTAACTCTACATATACTGGGCCACTACACAGTGTGGCCTGATGCCTGTCTGTGGTATGGGACATGTGTGTGTGTGTGTGTGTGTGTGTGTGTGTGTGTGTGTGTGTGTGTGTGTGTGTGTGTGTTTGTGTGTGTGTATGGCCCTACAAACATGTAAGCCAATACAGTAATATACAGTGGAGCAGCATGTAACATCAGATAGGACAGGACCTAGAACAATGACATCTACCACAGTCTGTACACAGGCCAAGGTACATATTGACAATAAACACACTTTCGACATTCAACATAAGTACAAAGACCTCAGCACTGTGCAAACCACAAAATGTCCAGGTTATGTCAAAAAATATAACCCCTACTTTACATAACATGTGTAGCAGTCTGATATCTCACTGGCTTGTTATCAGATATGATGACACTAATTATGGTGTACAACACATATGCACCCCTTAATGCATGACCTATGTACAAAGGTTGACAGAGTTGTGGCTGGAAGCACATACATAGGGCCAATATTGACATGTTGCTGTGATAACCTCATATATTTACTGTTGTAACAGGGTTTGTTGCAACATATGTCCTATGAGGGATATTAAGTCAGTAACTGTCACAGCTTTCCCCACCTACAAACTTCAATCCTCACACTACCTTCTGCAGTTCACAGATAGATGCTCTGTGGGTAACACATGAAACCAAAGGCACCACACACTGCCCAGTCTGCAGATGACCCTACAGATGGGGATTCCTCATAAACATAGAACTGACATGGCAGGCATTAAAACATGTAGGACAGCCATATCCACACACACCCTGTTAAACCAACATTACTCCAAATGCAGTATAGCAGCACTTATAGTCTGTAGTCAGGTCATGCACATACCCCTCCTGTGTGTTTCCCTGTTTCCACAATGTATGTTGTTAGAGGTAAATCCCCAATCCATCTGAGATGTTTGCCAAACAACAGATCAAGTTCCTGCTTACAGTGAATGAAAAGGCCCAACACCAACATGATGTTCCTAGATATTGGAGTGTGTTTCCATGTAATTGGCTATGGGAATGTTACCATAACTGTTCCATATGCAATCAGCTAGGGGAGGGCTGCAATCCATGCAGAGGCCATCAGCTGATCATGAGCATCCCTTAAAATACACATGCCACTGTCTAAGCAAAGCAGGTGTAGGTCTCCACATCCACCAGAGATGGTGTGGGAGAGGCAGACAGAGGCAAAGACAAGTCAGGGAGGGGTGGGAGAGTAAAAATTAAGCATGTTTGTGTCACACACATACCAGCACAGGGCATCAAACCCCTGATGACTATGTAGTGCTATTACATTTCTATGCAGTTATTGGATGCGCCACATAGGTTACATGTTGTGGAGCCCCCAGAACGTATATGTGATGGGGAGTGACATCTGCAACAGGGATATGGTAGCTATATGGTAGGTGTAGTACACGTGCCTGTCCACAAGAACAGGTGCCAGCTTCAATGCAGCCCCATTCTCACAGGGACGCACACACATTGACACACTTGGCAGGGCCAGGAATACAACTCATCACTAGTGAGATTGCCACAACACATTACTGTGCAGGTATCACATACACCACAGAGGTCATAGGGAGGTTATATGGGCAAAGGGTATGGAGAGGTGTCTGACAGCAGACAGCATGCTTCAGTATGCCAATGGGGGTTGTAGTGAGTGTGAATGTGAACATAACCATCATACAACACACACACACACACACACACACACACACACACACACACACACACACACACACACACACAGGGTGCCAGTACTGACATGTATGGGTGCATTGATTCACGGGTGTGTAGTGGTCAACTGTGCCAGACAGCTATACAAGGCTAGGTGATCGTTATACCTTGGCATCAGGCCACATGACAATGGTCTGCATTGTGGCTCAGGGCTGTAGTTTCTGGATTTGCCCACACAGGTGGGTATTGTATTCACCATCCAGTCACCTGGGTGACTATTGCGTGCTGCCAATGCTGTGCATTGCTTGTCATGTATGTGTTCCTTAGTCCATGACATGGACAGTGTCTGCGATGTGCACACCTCCCAGATGTATGTACAGTGACATGTGGAACTGTACCTGGGGTGTCTGGCCCATGCTGTGTACACAGATTATCATCAGATGTGCCAGTCCTGGCTTCATGTGGCGGGAACTGGTAATGGACAGAAGGTTTACCCTGCACCTACATTGATAGCATGCTAATGGCATTCCCTGGTGTCATTGCCATCTGTCCATATGGGGCATGTTTTCAGGCATGGTATGTCCTTTGTGTCACATTTGATGGCACCACATGTGTTGCAGGTGTCCAGTGGGGAACATGTTGATAGTGCACTGTCTGCATGTATATGCCCATTGGACAGATGGACAGGGTGCCATACCCTCTGTGGGTCACTGCAATCACTCCATAGTTACTATCAGTGGGCAATATGCAGTGTACTACCAACATAGCGGCTGTTGCCTAAGCAAGTGTGTGTGTGTGTGTGTGTGTGTGTGTGTGTGTGTGTGTGCATGAGACATGGGTTGAGAGTGTTCTCTGGCTAATACTAGGGTTGCTAACTTTGTTTGTCTGGCCTTGATGACACATGAATGAGTATGGATTTGCACCCCAGCCTCTCGGCTATTTCACACTGTTATCCCTGTACGGTCGACATTGTGATATATACTAGGGCCACCATATAAGAAATTTGCAAAACCCGTGTCATATTGGGTTCAGTTGTTACACACTCGCAACCACCTCCACACAGAATATGAGTGACTCGCACACACTTGTCATGTCTGGGATTAAAACTCCTACTTAACTAGTTTATTACACTACAGCAGTATGCAGTTATAATATGCACCACAGAGATTACTGGAGTGTTCCTTCCTCAAAAGTGTATATCACATTGGATGCCATCAGCAGGATTGCAAAGTAGGACATTCGGATTGTAGTGAGTGTGGCTAGGCTAAAATGTATTGATCCCTACACAGACATTAAAACACACACAAAATATCCCCAGCTGACATGTGGGGGTATAGAATCCCTAACAGAGATGTATATCACACTACAGCATGAAGCTGTTATAGGATGCACCACGGGGATTACTGGAGAGCTCCTTCCCCAAAGGTGTATTTCACATGTGATGACATCAGCAGGATTGCCAAAGCCTGGCATTCAAATTGTAGTGAGTGTGGCTAGGCTAAAATGCACTGCTTCCTACACAGACATTAAAACACACACAAAATATCCACAACTGACATGTGTGGGTATAGAACCCCTAGCAGAGATCTGTATCACACTACAGCATGAAGCTGCTACAGGATGCACCGCAGGGATTACTAGGGAACTTTTTCCCCAAAGGTGTATTTCACATTGGATGACCATCAGCAGGATTGCCAAAGAAGGGCATTTGAATTGTAGTGAGTGTGGCTAGGCTAAAATGCACTGATCCCTGCACAGACATTGAAACATACACAAAACATCCACAACCAACATGTGCAGGTATAGAACCCCTAACAGAGGTCTATATCACACTACAGCATGAAGCTGTTATAAGATGCACCACAGAGATTACCAGAGAACTCCTTCCCCAAAGGGGTATTTCACAGTGAATGACATCAGCAGGATTGCCAAAGTAAGGCATTTGAAATGTATTGAGTGTGACTAGCCTAAAATGCATTGCTTCCTACACAGACATTAAAACACACTCATAACATCCAGAACTGCCATGGGTGGGAATATAACTCTACCAGAGTTCTATATCACACCACAGCAGTACGCAGTTATGGCACGCATTACAGAGATTACTGGGCTGCATTTTTCCTGGAGTTGTATTTCTAGGTGGATGACATTGGCAGCCTTATCAAAGTAGAGCATTCAAATTGTTTGTAGTGTGACTACCCTAAAAAAACATTGTTCTCTACACAGATGGACACTTGCCATGTCTGGGATTAGAACTTCTACCTAACTGATGTGTCATACTACAGTAGTACACAGTCATAAGACGCACTATGGAGATTACTGGGCTACTACCTTCCCAGAGGTGTATTTCTAGGTGGATGACATCAGCAGCCTTGCCAAAGTAGAGCATTTCAATTGTAGGGAGTGTGACTACCCTAAAAAGCATTGCTTTCTATACAGACAGACACACAGTTGCCATGTCTGTGATTCAAACTCCTATCTAACTAGTTTATGATATTACAACACTACACATTTATGGGATGCGCCACAGAGATTACTGAGCTCCAACATTCCCAAGGGTGTATTTCACAGTGGATGACCTCAGCAGGCTTGTTATAGTAGGGCTATGGGGAGGGCAGTGTTTGTGTGCTTGGGCCATAATCCATTCATCTAGAGGTTGACATGCCACATGCAGGCACACACAGCGTCATATTTCTCAGGTACTTGTATACAGCTGCTAGATGACTACTTCCTTGTACAGTCATGTTGCACAGCTAGCAAGTGCACCACATAGTCTGTAATGCTGACAGATACTGGTGGCTAGTATCTGCAGTGAGTGACATCTGACCCTCGTGTGGTTGGGGCCTTTGACTGTGTGCTGGGTGAGACAGGCCTGGATTGCTCCTTGTCACAGCCACCCTCTTCCACGCATCTATGTACATCTACCTTTGGATTATTATAGTGTGTTGCCCTTACATATATGTCTGTATTCCTATCCACTGTATGAGCAAGGCATGAGTGGTGCATACTGAGGAGTGTCTGCACTAACATCTACGACTGCCAGATATGTCCGGTCCACTGGTGTTAGCAGACATGGCCTTCATGTGTTTAAGTGTGTGAGTATGCCCAGTATGCTCATCTGTATTTAATGTGTGGATTGAGTCCAGGTAGTTTGTACTGCAGTGCTGACCTTTGTGTTGTACACCTACAAGTAGCATGCTGTTTCTGCAGGGTATCCGTCGATCATTTGGCATTGACTGTTACTACATTTCTGCATAGGATGGGGGGGGCACACCTAATATTTCTGCATTTCTACACAGGATTGGGGGGGGACACCGGACTGTTACTACATTTTACATAGGATGGGGGGCACACCTGACTGTTATTACATTACTTCGTAGGATGGGGGGAGGCACACCTATTTCTACATTTCTACACAGGATTGGGGGGGCATACCTGACTGTCATTACATTACTACGTAAGATGGGGGGCATACCTGACACTTGTTACATTTGCTATGATGGTACTGGTATGTCAGGTACTCCATTTCATTCTGTATTCTTACCTTTCATGCTGACTAGAGGCATACCAGTGTACTACAGATCTTAGCTTGGGTTGCCCTACATATTAGTGTCTGACTTCCTACCCTTCAGAACTAACATCCCACTGCCTGACCTGCTGTAGTCTGTCTGTGTAGGCCTGAGGAGGTAGTTATCCATAGCCATCATTCAGAGGCCATAGCACATGCTCTGTTTGGGCTTGTCTACACCTCTCCTGCTGTCTGAGACTGTTGTTGGGTATGTGAACCTCCCTGCCTGGCATGTGTGAGTCATATGGACACACGTCGCCCAGGACATTTCCTGCAGTGGGATTTGTCTGTGTAGTACTGGCTACAGTGGTGAATCCAGTATGTGTTACAGATGTCATGGCGCCACTATGGGTGTCTACTTTCTGCTGCCATAACATTCAGCCACCCAATTCCCTTGCATGCTCACATCCATACCATAGATACAGGTAACAACACATTCTACTCCATTTGGCAATTGGTAGTTTGATTGACTTACCTTGTGGGTGTGCCAGAATTGTGGATGGTGCTGGAGGGCTGCCTATGTCACATGCACATAGTACACTCCCTATACATGGTTGAGCACAGGTAGTGTCATGTTTGGCATCCCTTTTACTGTATGTGCAATTCAGAGAGAGGTGTCATTCCCTGGGTCCCTACTGTGTCAGTGTATGTGCTATGCATTGTCTCTTTGCCGTGACCTCAGCATACTGGGCATGCCTCCATCTGCCTACTGGGGCAGGCTCAGGTTGTTCCTCCTCTGAGTCACTCTCTGCCTGTACAGGCCTTGGCTTTGGTGGGGGGCTGTGTGGCCCTGCCCTGTGCTGTTCCTGCTGCAGCTGTTTCTGCAGGATCATATTTTGTAGAATGGCACATACCGTAACAATTTGGGTACATGTAGCTGGTGACTGCAAGGCTCTACTGGATGTGTCCAGACACTGGAACCATGACTTGAGCATCCCAAACACACACTCTTATTATAAGTCTGGTCTGTGCGTGTGCATCATTATGGCATTCTTGTTCAGGTGTGTGTGCATTTATGATGGGTGTCATCAGCCACGGCTCCAGTGTGTAACCAGCATCCCCCACTAGGTGACCGTAGGGGATGTCCCCATTGGCAAATGTCTGGTACAGCTGTGTCAGATGCCAAATGTGGGAATCGTGATAGCTCCCAGAGCAGCCAGCACACACTTTCATTATAATGCCCTGGGCATCACAGACGACCTGGCAGTTGATGGAGGGGATGCCCTGTGGTTGATGTAGGCCCTACCCTGATCGCCAAGTGGTGCTTTGATGTGTATGTGCATGCAATCTATAGCACCCACTACTTCAGGGTATTCTGCTATTTGGAGGAAGAGATGCATATTGCTGGCCAACACCTCACAGATGTTGAGTAAATGTAAGTGCTCACTGGCATGTGCTGGCATGACATCCAGGAAGTGTGGAATACTCTGGATGCTAATGCCTGTTAGATCCCCATGATATCCCCAGTTGAGCTTTGGGAGGTACCTGTGGCTAGTATTCCTAGGCCTACACATACCTTGGTATCCACTGGGATGGGTTACCCTCGGTCAGTCTAGTGTGTCAGGTGTGGCCAGCACAGCTCAACAATTTGCTGTAGGAGGTCCCTGTCCACCCTATAGCACTCCACTATCTCCAGCTCATGTAGCCCATGGTAGGTTACCCTGGGTCTGTACACTCTTCTCCGTTTCCTCACTGTGGGTTGATTGGCAGAATTCACATCCTCACCACCCTCAGCCTCTTGCACATGTTGTTCTTTGTTGCCTGCTGCAGCCCCTCTCATTTTGTAGGTTTGTTTGTTAAAAGTTCCCCGCTTGTATACACCGGTGGAGTAGAGGGTGGAAAAAACCAGAGGGGAAGGTGTTTGCATAGTTTATAGTAGTGTTCTGGGCTTGGCTGGTCGGCTGCCTGTGTAATTGGCTGATTCTGATACATTTCACCTGCCAGCTATGATAGTTCAACTTGATTCCCTTCCTACTGCTGTTTTCCCTTCCCATTGCCTTCCTGTTTAAGCCCAGGGACTAGCCGTGCAAAGAGAGTGCTCAAATGTGCACAGTGCTGCTATTTCCTGTTTTTATTGTCTTCTTCCTTTAAAACCCAGTGCGCAGTGCGCACACCCACTTAGGCAATATAAAGGGTGATAGGCAGATTCAGACACACCCCCTAGCTTAGCTGTGCTAAACTAGGAGCAAAACCAAGCCACAGGGCTCCAATCCGCTTACAGTATGTCTGACACCCCCCTATGATGTCAGCTAACTCCTAGGCTTGCACCAAACTATTCCTACTCTTACACTCTTGGTACCTGACTGGCATGCTGGGGAAAACTGGGATTAACTATCATTCCCCTCATTGCATAGGATTGCCTGCTAATGCATAGTTACATGTCTCACACTGAGCCTCCCCCCTTAGCAACCACTACTCACTGGCCATGTTGTCTTCTGCCTGCCATTGACTTGCATGGCAGAATACTGATTTTAGTTAGAATGCTTAGTATAGGTTTATTTTGTTATTTTCCCCCGATCCCATTTGCACGCCGCTGCTCCACACTTAAACAGCTGAGATCAGTTAAAAAAAAAGTTGATTTTTTTATTTTTTTGCCTATTTGCAATGCCAATGGCCTTATGCTTGGCCATTGGCATGCTTCCTAGATGATAGTCAGCCTTTATTTGGAGCTGTCACAGCTCCGTTTTGGATTTTGCAGAAATGTACTCGGTTACTAACCGAGTACATTTCTGCAGATTGGACTAGTCCTGCATGGCCGGTTGCAAGCTTCCTGGATCGCAAATTCACCTCATTTGCATGGATTTCTCCTGCAAATGGAGTGATTTGCATACAGGGGCTTAGTCCTGCAGGAATAGTGCAGGAGCGCTCCAGACATATTGCCTGCTAGGACTCCTGCACTGATCTTGCATGTTGCATCAATGTTGCTTTCATTAACCTATTTTGCTTGGATTTATCTCTGCTATGGACTACTGGTTGTGTGCTTTTTCTACAATATATTTGTATCTTCATATTCCAGTGATTTACTTCCCCAAGCAACATTCATTTTTTAGTATTTACATTGTTATGTAAGCATGTCAACATCTGCCACCTTTGGAAATAGCATTCACTTATTTATTTTTCTTTTCATTCATGCCAGGTGTTCACCTGGGTGGTTGCTGCTGTCTGAGCCCCTTTTATGTTTTAGCATGAAAGCCGATTGAGGTGCAGCCAGGATTCATGAAGCCATCAGCAAATTTAGTGTTTTAGCACAGATATCCTGTCAGCATGCCATGCAATTTCTTAGGAGCAAATCATGTAGTGGGTGCAGAGTGGTGCCGTCTACTATTTCTGTGAGTAATGCAGCACTTTAGGCAGACCTAGCTTCCTACACTTAAACCCTCAGGGAGGCCAGCCTACGATCTTAAGAAGATGTCTCGCACTAAGTCCTTAGACTCCAGCAGAGATTCATTAGTAGGCGCCATAACCTATGACATGCCTCTCAACCTCACCTTTGGTGAGGCAAGTGGGAAATAACTCTTTACTCCTCTACATCCACAGCTGGTGCCTCTGCTGGTCATAGCTCTCTGTTTCTTCCCTAATTTTTTTTTGGTTTGCTGTTTATAAAATGTGTAGTTTCCTGGCTAATCATTGAAAGTTGAAGTAACTAAGTAATGGCAGGTGTTTGAGTTTTAGACTTCATCATCAATCATCATCATCAACCCCCTTTTTCCCATTTTCTACATGAGATTGAGATGTTTTGTCAACTGTTGCTATTGACCTCTATTCATTGCCACTCTCTACCTTCTTCAGCAGTCAAGTTTGACTGCTGCAGATCTTCTTGTACACAATCCATCCATATATTTGCTGGACATCCTTATTTCTGCTTGCCTTCTTGCTCTCCGTCCAAAATCTTCTTCAACAGATTGTCTTCTGCTTTTCTGCAGATGTGCCCGAGCCAGAGTAATCTAATCTCTTTGACCTTCACTGCAATTGGAGATACTCTGACTTCTACTCTGATATCCTCATTTCTTCATCTGTCCCACAATGTGCATCCTACCACCTATCTCAAGTACTTCATCTGCATCACCTGTAGCTTCCTCAACTGCTGTGCCTTTACTGCCCAGGTTTCTTTGCCATGCAGTAGTACTGGTCACACTGCTGTTTTGTACACCTTACTTTTCAGCTTCTTTGGCATCATTTGTTATTCACTATGCCTGACACTGTCCCAGTTGGCTGCAGCCCATCTGATTCTACCTCTGACCTCTTCATTCAGACTTCTTTTTCTCCTCAACCACCCCTCCCAAATACTTGAAGCTGTTAACCTGTTCCATTATTTTCCATTCTGTTTCAATTCTCATCTTCTTCTGATTCCCACCATTTGCTGCAATGCATCTGTCTTATCTGCACTCAATTTCATTCCATGTTTCTTCAGTCTTGCATTCCATTCCCCTATCATTTGCTGAAGTTCTTGCTCAGAGTCTGCATGTAATGCTACATCTTCTGCATACCACATCTTTGTTGATCTTTCCCCTCTAACTTGTTGCTAATGTAGTCCAACACCAGTATGAACAGCAATGGGTTCAGAGGCAAACTCTGATGCCCCCACACTCCCACTGGAAACCCCTCTGTGAGACTGAACACTGTTTTTACTTTAGTCATCAGGTTCTTGTACATAGCCTGCACTAATTCTACCAATATTTTTGGGACAGCCAACCACAACAGGACTGTCCAAACTGGCCTTCTTGTGACCTTATTATATGATTCTGTAGTTTGAGGAATGCCCAGTTGGACTCCTTCCTCATAGTTATCTGTCTTGCTGCAAAGATTGGGTTGGTTGTGCTGCATCCTGATCGGAATCTGAACCGGAAAACACAATTATTTTTCAACATCGGCTGCTGTGCTGCTTCCAGGATTGTGTTTTCTGGTTTGTTCATGGTTATTTGTTTTAGTATGTCTGAATCTGAGCTGCTCACCTGCCATCTTACTTTCTACTCTTTTGTGCATTTGTTTATCGATCACCCTTTGCAGCATTTTCATGCACTGAGACAGGAGTTGGATACCTCTGTACTCTCCACAGTTGTTGATATCCCCTTTGTACTTGTCACTGGCATTAGTATGTTTATTCTCCTGTCATCTGGACTAAGCTTTTCTCTCCATACTGCTATGGATATGTGTGCCTTCCTCAGACATTTCACCCCATGTCACCAAACATCTTCATCATATTTCCGATGACCTCATCTGAGCCTGCTGCTTTGCCTGACATTATGTTCCTTAGTGCTGTTCTTACTTCTTCTAGGGTGGGCTCCTCCGCTTGTTTCGTTATAGGCTGTGCTTGGGGCAGAGCAGCTTCTGTGTGGTTTTCTTCATTCAGAAAACGTTGGAACTATTCCTTCCATCTGCCTTTGATATCAGTTAGACTGGAGAGCAGGTTGCTGCTGGTATCCCTTATGAAGGGTGTCTGACTGTTTTCGTTATCTTTCTGTCTTTACTTTGCAACCTGATAGAGTTTCTTTGTGCCATCTAAAGCTGGCAATGTGCCTCGAATGCTTTGTTCTTTGCTATTGCAACTGCTCTCTTAACATATTTGTTAGTCACTTTGTTAACTGGGTCTGTCTTTTCTATTTCCCACTTTTTCCTGCACTCCTTCTTTCTTTTGATCACTTCCTGGACTTGCATTCTACCACCGGCTTTCCTTATGTACTTTGCTACTATACCTGGCTTGGCAGCATATCAGTTCTATAATTCTAACATATGCTGCTTTGGGGTGCTGCCATTCTTCCTCAACTTCACCTATTTTCCCTTTTTCCTGAGGTACTAGAGACCTGAGTAATTCCTTCAACCATTGTACTTTCTCTCCAGTCATTTTCTAGGTCTTCTGCCTAGTCTCTATTGATCTTAGAGCCTTCTCTGACCACTACTTGCAGCTGATTGTGGTAACCAGTGGTCTGTGCTGTGGGCTGACTGTTTCACTGAGGATGAGCTTGCAATCATTGATTCTACCCAATGCTCTTTCTTACTAGGAGGGAGTCCACATGACTTGTATGTTATGCACTCATGTATGTAATCCTGTGACTTTCCATGTGACAATCCATTTCCCAGACAGAAATCTAGAATGGCCTCTCCTTCTTTATTACTGTTGCCCCAGCCATGTGAACCCAGACAGACCTCATATTCTTTTCTTTCTGTCCTGATATGAGCATTTAGGTCACTCATTATCAACATCAGTTCATGTTGTACTATCTAGTAGGTCCTGCAGCTGCTGATTGAATGCACTCTTCCCTACTATCACAACCCTGTTGTGGGGCATGGGCTGAGATTATGAGTAGTGCCCTAGCCTTATACTATATTCTGATTGCCATGAGTCTGTCACTAATTCTGATGATATCCCTCACTGTCTTCTTAAGGCTGTCTCTCACCACATTCCCCACACCATTTCTAGCCTGTCCTCCTTTTGAGTAGTAAACTCTGGATCCCAAGCCAAGTGGCTTTGCTACACAGCCCTTCTAGTTTGTCCAGCCTTCTCTTCCTTACAATCATGTCATCCACTTCCAAGATGCATCCTGTCAGTGATCCTATATTGAGAGTAACAGTCCTTATATATTCTTCAAATTCGTCACTGCTGCAGTAGCCTTAGCTATATGGGTTATATTCTGCCTAGAATATATGTTATATCCTTCCTAGAATATAACAACCAGCCAGCTTCCAAAGCTTTAGAGTACCTTCCACATACCCAAAAGCCCTTCAGAGCCTTACCGCCACCGAAGAGTATGCTCCACTGAGGCTTTTAATGATCAATGATCAGCTTATCCTTTCCTTAGCTGGGCAGCTAAGTTCCCTTTGGGCAAAAAACTTTAATTTTCTTATTTTTTACTGATGTTTTATTATATTCCTGTTCTGAAAAGTTATTTTAAAGCTAGGAGTGTTGTGTTTTAATGATTGTCTCGAGACTGTAAAGTACTTTTAGAGTCATTGTTTCTGTCTCCACAAACAAAAGTAAAATGATGAAATACAACCAGCCACAGATTCCACAGCAAATTTATTGCAGAATAAAGCACAAAGATATCTCTCTCTGATGTCTCGGCTGAAAAAGCCTTCAAGGTGAAAAGCCTTTTTCAGCCGAGACATCAGAGAGGGATATCTTTGTGCTTTATTCTGCAATAAATTTGCTGTGGAATCTGTGGCTGGTTGTATTTCATCATTGTTTCTGTCAGTTTAAAAGTATTATTATCTAACTGATAAAATATTTTCTGTGGATAAATTGTTCTTATTTTAACACTGCGGGGCAGCCATAGTGTTTGAAAGTGCTTTTTGCTGTGTTTTTGTCTGTGAAAAAGTAAGTTTTGTGGACTGGTAGCTTTACTGGCATGTTGTTTCTTTAACCCAGGACAAAGACACCATTTTCAGCTTGACCATGAACAGATTGTCAGTCCCACAGTTGGTCCTTCTTATAGCCACAAAAAGAAAAAGTTAAGCAGACAGCCTTTGCCACCACAGCAGGCTAGAATTTGCCTCAGCTGTAGGTGGGTGACTTTACTGTGGCCATTTGTTGTATCACAGACCACTCATCTTTTGTCCAGGATCCCTCTGGTGTAGAATTTACGGTCACTATGGACTGGGGGTTAATTACGTCCTATGTGGCTGTTGGAGTCTTGTCAGTAGGCAAGGGGCGATCACTCATATCAGTCCTGAGACAGGGAAAAGGAAAGGTTTACTTTTGTGTCCAAATGCCGTGCTCATATGTGAGGAAGCAACATCTGCCATTAGTAACATGGTTGGACCCATTTTATCCTGTCAGAAAGAAACAGAACAACAAGTATGTATCTAGTCCTCCTCCACTTTCTATGGGTAGGAGTAGTTTACTGGGACTGACTCAAGGTTTGATCCTTCTTCTAGTTAGTTTCTCATTAAAGAGAGAATGATGCCTCCTTTCTGAAAGAGGTTCATGATTCTTAATTTGAACAAGAAGATTCAGGGTTTTGTCCTAAGAATTCTGATTCAGAAGCAGAGTAGAGCTCATTTTCAGATTCTCTCTGTGGAGGTTTCTCTTTTTCTGAGACTATTGCTAGAACATGTCATTGGGAGAATGCTGAGGCTTCACAGTCCCTCAAAAATACAATAATTGGTTGCACAAGGATTGTCTGGAACCTACACCCATTCCTCTTGTCTTGCCTGCTTTGGAGGATGTGTATCTAACTGCCTGCAGTTTTCATGATAGTCAGCCAGCTGTACCTAAAAAGACAGATAGGATGTTTAAAGTTCCTCAGTCTTTTACATTTTTATATACTATTCAGAAACCAACCTGACCCAACAGCTATAGCCTTAGTTGACTCCTCTCCTGCTAAGGACTTAGTTAATTCCAAGCATGCTCTTTCTAATAAGGATGGGAATATTATTGATAGGTATGGGAAAAAGTGTATCCTTCTGCAATTTTGAATTTCAGAATTTTAAATCGTCAAGCTCCCGTGTTAAAATCAATTCTGTTATATTGTGAAAGTGTGAGGAGTGTTTTATCTACATTTTGTTCATGTGAAAAAAATAGGCTTTAAATAACTTAGTTTCTTCACTATTCATAAGACTCTGTTGATAATTTTCCCAGTGCTTTGGTCACTGGTATGGTATTAAGGGGGTTCACATGGCTGCATTCTTAGTACCTACTAGATAATGTTAAAAATTAGATATTAAATTCTCCTTTTGATAGAGATTCTGCATTTGGCCCTGCTGCTGCAGAGAAGATCAAAAAGTGTGATGAAAGTGGCAAGTTGTTGCCAGGAATCTCTAAGATTTTTCAGCTCTCCTTTTCCAAATTGTCCAAAGGAAATTCTTTTTCCTCATCCAATTTCAGCAAAATCAGAATAAATAGTCTAAACAGAATTCAGGTAAACAGATGTGTAAGAATAAGTGACAATGGGGTTCCAAAAGGAAGTCTCAAACCTTCACAAACCAAGGACATGCCAACAAGTCTGAATGAGTATTCAAAAGACCTTTGACCCCCTCCCAACCGGGCTTGTTTTCTCTTCAGAACATCAAATCTCCATCTTTCTCTTTGACAGAAGATTGTTTCAAACACATGGATTGTGAAATCATCCATCAAAGTTACAGATGGCAGTGTGAGGAGATGCCTCCTTTCCATGGGGTCATTCCTCATCCTGCAGATCTGACTGTTTTGTTCCCACCTGTTCTTCATCACATGCTGTCCCAAGGAGTAATAGAACCAGTTCCTCCTTCCTAGACGAGGAATGGGCTTTACTCAAGGATGTTCCTAGTCTCAAAGAAAGGGAATTCTTGGAGACCAGTTCTGCATCTTTCTTTCCTAAACATGTTTATGATAGTGCAAAGTTCAGAATGATGTCACTTCACAACCTGTTGCATCTTCTTCCTCTTCCTGGTTTCCTGGTAACACTAGATTTAAAAGATGCTTATCACATTCCTATTCATCCAGTTGTCTGGCATTTCTTAAGGTTTTGTGTCTGGATCACATAATCAGCTCTCTGCCTTACCCTTTGGACTATTCACTGCACCAAGAGTGTTCACAAAATGTCAAACTCCAGTTAGAGCTCATTGTAGGCTACAGTGTATCCACATTTGCCCATATTTAAATGACTTGCTTATCTTTGCAGTGCCTTTTTCAAAATGTCAGCAATCTCCCTCTTGGGTGAGAGATCTCTTGCTCAAGCTGGGATTCCTATATAACATTCAAGAAGTTTTTCTTGAATCCCTTTCGCAGGATTGTGTTACTGGGATGTCAACAGGACACCTTAGTTCAAAGAGCTTTTCTTCTACATCAAAAATATATTTAGATTTATTTGTAAGGTTTTTCGCTCAGGCTTTGATCACTGTGAGAGAATACCTCAGGATTTTGGGTCTCATGGTGTCTATAGCTATTTTGATACCCCTGGCATGAGTCCACATGAGAGAGATACAGTAGTATCCAAAATCGCTTTGGTCCCATCATCAACACTCTTTTCAGATCTGATTACTGGGGTTTGTCAGAATGGCAATCATTTGGAGGAGACAACAGATGGCCTTAAGTCCAGGTCTCCCATTCTCCCTCCCTGCTCCAAAGCAGTTAGTCACCACAGATGCTTTGGACTTAGACTAGGGAACAGTTCCAGAAGAGATAAAATTGTAGTGGGTATGGGACATCAAGGACAGATGCAAGCACAAAAATATCAAGGAGATGCTTGCCCCAATCAAGGCACCTCTTCAAGAGTTTGCAGACAATACCACAGTGAAGTGGTACTTCAATAAGTAAGGGGGAACCAGGTTATACCCCTTTGCAGACTAGCCATGTTTGCTTGGAATATAGCTTTACAGTACAGTCTTTCTCTACAAGTATCATACATTCCATCAGAGAAAAATTGTGCTGCAGGCAAACTGAGTAGGATCAGGACAGACCCCCACAAATGGAAATTAGATCCAGGAGTCTTCCGAGATTTAATCCATCTGTATGGAGTTCCTCAAGTAGACCTCTTTTTTCCTCATCTCTGAACAATCATCTGGCAAAATTCAGTTCCAGGACTCCATGCAAGAAGGTCTGTTAGACAGATACCTTTTCTTTACTTTGGACAGAAATGTTCCTGTATACCTTTTCACCCTTTCCACTAATATCGAAGGTAATTCTGAATCATACCTTTCAATCTCTTCTCTGGTTTCCTCCCACATCCCCAAAGACATGCTGCAAGTGGATTGGACACGCTAAAAAAAAAAAAAAAAATTGGCCCTAGGTGTGAGTGTGTGCATCTGTGTGTCTTCTGTGGAAGGTTGGGCGCTGGCTGGCAACTCAACACCATAAAACTCCACTGCCATTCATGAGCGGACAAGATGATCCACTGTGGGGACCCCTAACTGGGAAAATCTGAAAGCGAGAGAGAGAGAGCAAGAAATCTGGACAAAGCCACTAATAATGGAGGAAACTAGGCCCAAAAATATGGACAATTTTTAAATATTGCTCTTGCAAACATAGAAAGTTGATATAATAACAGGATTTGCATTAGCATGAATTCTTTGAAGGTTATGACGTCTGAAACTCAAATGTCTGTCAACATTTTTTGACTTTGATCTTAATTGATTTGCCAAAAATTGTCCAGAAAAAAACACAATTTTTAGATGAACAGACAGAAAGAATGAGGCAAAAATCTGGACTTTCTTTAAAAATCTGGACAGTTGTGAGGCATGTTCTGAAGATTCAAAAGGGATCACCTAAAATAATTGTGGTGCTCTCTTCTGGCCCAGGCAATTGTGGTTCTCCCTTCTTTTGGAAATAGCCAGGGGAAATTACCACAAGCTTCTTCACAGAATGGATCTACTCACACAAGTACAGGGGAACTTGATACACCCTGACATCAATCATCTTCAATTGATTGCCTGGATTATAGGGTCTTAATTCCTTTTAGGCACCTGTTTTCTGAGGACACGCAGAAGGAACTAATGGAGGCAAGAAAGCCTGCTACTAAAAACGATATATTAGCAAATGGAAAAAAATAGTTGGTGCCAACAACATGACCAGCATCCATTCAGGGCTAGTTGTTCTCTGGTTTTACAATATGTGTGTGTTACTATCTTATGGCCTTTCTTTTTCCTCTATCAAGGTTCGTTTATCAGCCATTTCAGCATGTCTACTCAAGGATCTTCCTCTTTGAAGGTATTTATATGTCAAAATGTTCTTCAAAGGGGTTTTGCATAAGACGCATTAAAGTAAACTGGTGACCCCTCCTTGGGATCTTAATTTAGTGTTAGAGAAACAAGCACTTTCTCTATTTGAACTAACAAATCTTACTGACTCGGAGTTCTTAACATGAAAAACAGTTTTATTGACTGCTCTGACCTCTGCAAGAAGGGTATCTGAGTTATAACTCTTATGGTGAGTCAACCCTACCTCATTTTTCACAATGGCAGGGGTTTTTGAGAACTAATCTTTCCTCTATGGCTAAAGTGGTATCCAGGTTTACTTTAAGGCAAACTATCCCTTTCCTTATTTTCTTTCCTGAACCTAAAAACTTGGGGAGAAAGGATACTCCATACATTGGATGATCACAGACAATTCAGGTACCATCTTGACAGAACTAAATCTTTCAGATTATCATCTCAATTGTTCATTTCTTGAGAAGGTAAGAAGAAGGGGCAACCTGTGTCAAAACAGACTATTTCCAAATGGTTGTCTAAAGCTATTACCTTCTGTTATACTCACTGTGACAAATCTATTCCAGGGAGGGTCAAGGCTACATGGACCCTAGCTTCTTCTATGGCTTTTTGGAAAGGATTGGATTCTAGAATGATTCTAGAAGCTGCTACCTGGTCCTCTGCACATACTTTTACAAAGCACTATAAACTGGATTCCGTCCCTAGGTCTAGATCACACTTTACTTGGACAATTCTCCAGGGACTTCTTTATCCTTCTCTTTCCACCTACCAAATATCTAAGCTATGGTAATCTACAAAGATAGCTAAGGCTACTTCAGCAGTGATCAGTATGAAGAAGGTAGTACAGTTGTGCAAGCTGAACTTACCATAACAGTGGATATTTGAATGATTTGATCACTGTTGCAGTAGCCACTCTTTCCCCTCCAGTCCACCTTGATTTTTGGTGTGTTTTTTATACAAGGGTGTGGACATTTTATTTTTGCTATTTCTAATCTTTTCCTTTCGGGGCTCACCCTCTTTCTATCTCTTGGCAGAAAAGCTGTAAAGGGCATCACCCCCAAACTTGTATTTTAGTCAGCTCAGCTCAATCTGCTTGACCATTTTGGTGCATGGAAGGTGCCCTGGAGCTTTGGAAGCTGTCGGGCTGTTATAACCTTGGCAGGATATAACCCATATAGCTACTACTGCAGCAATGATCATTCAAACATCTACTGTTATGGTAAGTTATGGTAAGTTCAACTTACACAACTGTGCCTTCATGTTTGTCAAGTTGATTGCTTTTATATTCAGATCTTGTTCAAAAGAGCCAGGCCAGGTAACATAAGCTGGTCAACTAGACACTGACCAGTCAGTAGCTTATTGTCCCAGGGCTTTTGGGCTTTATGGCAGGTACACACACTGGCCAATAGGGTGTACATACATCCCTCCCATCTGTAGCAAGTGTTCCTGGCATATGTTGGAATAGACCAATTCCTCAATCCACTTAGCACTGGCAAATACACATGCCCATTTTTGGTGACATTAGTCAACACAACAAGTGACCTAAAGCCAGTTTTAATACCACTGAATAACTAACCTTGAGACAGTGCACAGTGTGTGATCAGCGGATGCTATGCACCACAGTTGATGCCCAAAGTGGTTGGTCTATAGAACTTGTTCTTCTCAAGGCACCATCTGGACTCTGTGCTGCTGCCCACAACTCTATGTTTGAATGGGTTTGAGGTGGAAACACTCAGCATGTTTTTAGGAGGTGAAAGGAACCCCATAGAGACACAGGGAGAGCATTCAAATTCCATATAGGCATATGCAAGAGGTCAGGATCAAACCTTGTACCTTTTCTGCAACCACTTCATATCCTTCAGAAAATGCATGCTAATGCAAGACCTGTAATTCAAGCAAATTTCTAAGTTTATAAGAACAATTTTTAAAATATGTCCATATTTTATGTTTTTTCTCCCCCAGTTCTGTTTGGCTTTTTGAACAGATTTCTTGTGCTAAGAGGTTGAGAGGTATGCCAGCTGCCAACCCACTATGTAAACCAGGTTCAACAAATATATAACTTGGACTCAGACCTTCTATTTCACAGATCCAGTCAGCACTTTGGGAATGCAGTTACCTTAGTAATATACCATAAACATACTGAAACCATTTCCAAAATCCCCAAGTGCGTGCCACTGTTAAGGAAAACATAACAACTGAGACTGGGATAATACAGCTTTACAGTTTAAATAACATTATTGCAAAATACACATCAAGACATCCATCTTAAAGAACAGAAAATAGGAAGTGTGATGAGTTAGCAGAAATCTGTGCAAATGTAATAGAGCGTATAATGTACCTGGAACACTCACCTTTGCAAAGACAAAGGAGAAAGAAGAAAATAATCCTTTAATATAAAAAGTGAAACAATTATACCTTATTAATACCCGACAAATAATGAATAGTAATGGCCCAGATGTTGCCAATAATCAGCTATATGAATGTTGCTATGATGATGTCCTAATTCTAACATTAGGAAGATCCAGTCTTAAATGCTTAAGTCTTTTTATCCATACTTGATAGCAAGCAAAGCTAATCTGAGTGTTGTGAAAAACAAAGCACTTGTAAGGAACATCGTTTTTCTTCTTAATATGGCCAGCGTAATAAAAAGTATAATGTACAATTGTGTGCCAAGAAAACCCTACCAGAAGTACTAGGGTGTACAGGTTCTGATGCAAGAAATTCCAGAAGCTGCTTAATAAGATATTAAAAAAGAATCCCACGGGCCAGTCAGCATTATGTGTTCTAGTTATGACTAAAGAACATTTAGTTTAGTTAAACTAATACTTTCCATCCATACCTCTCAAATGAGCCTTATTTTGCTGAACATCCCTGATTTTGTGTTATATTTTTTTGCTCTGCCCCTTGTAAAAAAAATAGATTTTCTGGTAAATTACTGATTACAGTCAGTAAATTAATAATGCCTGTTCATATTTCCTATTTTTTTCAAAAAAAATGTATGTTAATGCAGAACATGCTACTCCATTACCTTTTTCAGTGAATTAGATTAATATTTAAAAATTGTCTCTGATTTGGGGCCTTAACCCCTTCCATTATTTTTGCCATTGACCAGAATTCTTGAGCAAAGAATTTAAGAGGTGTGCTTCCATTTCACAAAAACTCATACAAATATTAGCAAACAACCTTATCTTAATATTTAGCTTTTGTATGCTCCTCAGATTGGATAACAGGCCACTTATTAACTTAGCTGTTTATCAAAGAAGAACAACTCCACTATTGTTAAAAGCTATACAATCTATAAGTGGTCTAATGCAAAATGATCACAGGGATACTGCACATCTCACACTCATTGAATGTATGACTCCTAGAATCTTTTTATTTAGAGATCCTCTCTACTGCATGATTGGAGTTCTGTGACCCATGTTTCATTTGTAGCAGGTGTTTTTACTTTTCCTAGTAGAGTGCGATTATGGAGTTAATATATATATAAGGACGGCAGTTGGTGGTGACTGGGCAAAGTCTTCCATATGGGGTATTTTGGGGGTGGGGGCGTCTCCCTGCAATATTTTTGTCTCTGATTTTACCTTCAACCTCCATTTTCAATGAGTTTAGCTAACCCAGTGCTCTTCTGGAAAGTATTTCCCCATCTAACAGTGGGCCATTACAAGATGAATGCGATATCTAATGGCTCATTTCTATTAAAAGAAAGGCAATCAAAACTGAAAATCCTGAGAGTATTTCCTGGAAATAATATAGTTACAGAACAATACAAGGACAGAGACATGTAACTCAGCAATAAAGTTGAGTTTCCCTGTCAAGCCTTATGTTTAAGTAGATTTAAAATAACGTCACTCATCAGACTCATCATAGAGTACAATGTCCCATTTGGGATGTACCTCACAAGACACTTCCAACAGCTGGAAAGACCACAAAAGTACCTCACCAAGAGGATTACTGGCCTCAAACATATGTCCTATGCAGCCCGACTGAAAAAACTCCAGCTGTACTCAGTGGCATATCGCTTACTCAGAGGTGATCTCTGCCTGACTTACAAAGCCATGTCCAACTCAGAATTGATGGACATGCTCCACCTAAAGAAATCCAAGTCACTGAGAGCCATGCGCTCTAGTGAGCTAAACCTCACCACAACTATAAATAGAACATGCTGGAGGGATAGATTCCTGTCACAGAGACTCCCCATGCTTTGGAACAAAATTCCTAACTACATTAGGCAGAGCCCCTCACTAACACTCTTCAAGAGAAACCTTGACGAGTGGATGGGTAACAGAAAATACACCCCTGGGATCACTACATTGGCTCTGCTTGGCAGAGGCTCAGTTAATTAATCAATGGGGCGGCTAAAGCCAACACACTCTGGTTAGGCTTATAAATGCCCTCAGGCAGATAGCCTAGTACCTACCTATGAACCTATAAGTTACCTTCAGTTTTTGAGTAAAGGACCAGACTAGATAAACGAGTGAGAGACAGGTTGTCATAAAAACATCCAATAATATCTTATGAAGATGCTAAGAGCTAGGCACTATGAGTTATTGAACCAGGCACACAGACACACGTTATTTCCTTTTCTTGTAACCTCAGCATCAGTCAGTTTAGAAATGCTTTCGCTGTTACTAGGTCTGTACCAGGCTGATATAATTACTGTATTTGAGAAAAAGGAAAAGTGTCCATGTAAAGTCATTGAACTACACTTTATAGACAAAAAAAAAAAAAGAAATTTAGAAATGTTATGTCTATTGTTTTAGGATCAATGAGTCACCAAAATTTAGAAATGTTATGTCTTTGTTGTTTTAAGATCGAGTCACCAGTCTTCTTTCAAGAAGAGATGGTTATGATGTTGCCAAGTGCAAAGGAATCGGTAACTGTACAGTCTGATTGAACAAGTTTTGGCTGCACTAAAGTCTTTAAAATAGTACAGTGGAAAGGAAAACCGGCCAACTACAATTCTGACTCTCCAGGCTCAGTACCCACACTGCAAGCACTGTAGTGAAAATAAATCAATGGCTGAATTACTAATGCCTGTGAAGCACATCCTAGTTCATCACTATTGTCATGGATTACAGCTTCTTGCTTGCTTCCTTATTGTAAGTAAAGGAGTTGCCAAGATTACTGAAGAGCTAACATTAATATGAATGAAAGTAATTTACTTTATAAAAGTCAGTGGCGGCTGGTGACTTCAAATCAAAGGGGGGCTGCAGGAGACAGCTGAATGGGTGGGGTCAAGGGGAAAGGGTGTGGCCAACTAGAAAGGGGAGGAGCTATGCTCAAAACCACAAAAACTAACTTTAATTAAATATGCTGCCCTGGGTGGCAAACCATCATTATGAGAGTCCAATCAAGACAAAAATAAGTGTAGAAGAATAAAAATATTTCAATGCATTGGCTGCATGACAGCTTACTTATTATCTAGATGGAAACAAATGGTTGTGAGGCATGAAAAAATAAATTACTTTTTAAATACATTACTGGAATGCCAGTCAAAATCAAGTATAAGAAAAACCAGAAGCACTCAACGCAAACCACTTCTCCTTGCACTGCAGTTCTAATTATAATTTATATTCAGCTTTATTAAAGTACCAAGTAACATGCTGAAAGTAGAAATCTGTGATGCCCCCACTTGTAAAAATATTTCTTATCCAAAAAAGACCTGCTGCCTGACCTCTATCTACTTGTTTCATGGGGAAAACATGATCAAAGTAAAAAATGAAAAGCAAACAAGAAACAAGCTCAAGATACATTGCTTAAAGGATTACTGTACAGGTTATGGACCACACATGATTGGCATTCTGTTTAGTTTACGGGTAAAGTCTGTAGAGATGACTGGAAGTCTCCAACAAGTGTAATGAGCTTTTTAAAATAATGGAATCCTGTCCTTTAATACCAAAGGCTTATACATTATCTAGTCAAGTATTTTCAGCATGGCAGCAACAGAAAGGCTTTCAATGTTGGCAATTCTTTAACAGTATGCTTATTAAAGCTTACTTGCATCTTACGATCTCAGACAAGCTTACCTTATGGTCATTAAAGCATTGCTACTTAAACACAGCAACGGGCACTTTGAGTAATAAGCATAAATCTGAGTAATAAGCATAAAAACAGTACAAAAATATGACAGAAACCAGACCGTTCTGCAAAATCAAGGACAGATGAAAAGCCACTGTAGTACTTGTGTCTACCTTGGATGGGGGGACACACTGCACATTTACACTGCATAACTACTCCTTGCCTTGTTTGGACACATCCAGAGTCACTACATGGGGGAGTGGGGTGCAGCAAGTATGTCACAATTTGAAATGTCTCTGGCTGACTGTGATGGCCCTGACACATTTGTCATACCTCTTAACCTCAGAGCAAGAAATCTGGACAAAGCCATACACTGAAGTGGGCAAAGGCCCAAAAATAAGGACAATTTTTAAATATTGCTCTAATAAACTTAGAAAGATAATAGAATAAGTCTTGCATTAGTATGAATTTTCTTAAGGGTATAAAATCTGAAACTCAAATGTCTGTCATTTTCTAACTTCAGTCTTTAGTGATTTGTCACTAATTTGCCAAAAAACACAATTTTATGAAAAATGGACCAAAAATGTGATGCAAAAATATAAAATAGCCACACAATACAGCTGGGAACATGTCAAAGAAAGGACACTAATATTAGTACTGCTAACTTGAGCAGCTGACAAAATAAAAGAATCTACATGCATTTCAAGTAATCTATACCTTTGATTATTACAGTTATTTCTTAATTGTAAACCCTCCATGTTTTCTTCCAAAATTGCTATTTTGCGGAGGGATTATTAGGGGGAAGAGCAACATTTTGAGCCAAAATCGGGGACAGTTGAGAGGTTGGCTATGCCTAATTCTATAAAGCAATTTATTTGCATGTACGTCTCAATCTGTTAATGCAGTAAATCTGAACAAGGCCAAATATATTGGGGAACATATAAACAGTACTAAAAATTGCTCTTTTATAAATTGAGACAATTGATAGAACAGCTCTTACTTTAACATGCATTTTTCTGAAGGTTATGAAGTCTGAAACTCAGTGTATCATTATTCAGTGACTTAATTCCTAAATGATTTGCCAGAAAACTACAAATTTTATGAACAAACCAAAAATAAGAAGCAAAAATCTATTCATTCTTTGAAAATCTGGACAGTTGGGAGGTATAGTTCAGCTGGGCCTGTCTGAGTTTGCTGCCCTTCCCCCCTGACAAAATCATGGTTGAATGGAGCCTCTGCAGCCATTCCAATGAACCATTACTTGGCCATTTCACTCCATTTACCATAAACACTAATGTGCATACTGCTTTACTTCTATGATGAGTTGGACTTCATTTAAAAGTTTTATTTTGTATTTTACAGCACAAACACTAAGGTATTTGCTAAACAAACTTGGCATTAAAACTTCTCTGCCCTTGAAACTCACATTCATTGAAACAACATTAAAACCCACATTCAAAGAAAATACATTTTACCCGTGGCAGATAAAAATTAATTCTGGGCTGTTTTCAAATCATAGGCCCCTTGCATATGAAACATACATGTGCTCTTTGATACACCTTCCTATTGCTTTGAACATTTTTCCAGTAAACAATGAAACAAAACTGCCCAATTCAGAACATTTCCATCATAAAAGTCTACTCAAACTTCTACAGTCCACTATTATCAGTAAATATGCACAATTCTACAGTCCACCATTATCAGTAAATATGCACAATCTCTGAAGTAGTAAAAGTCATCTAAATAATTCCACGTTAAATAAATCTGTAATGAAGAGGTTGCTGCTAGCAATCACCTTTACATTTCATGGCTTTATCGAAAAATAAAGTGTCTGATGCCCCTGAGGAATAAATTGCCTAAATTACATTAAAAATAAGCTAGTAATATTGCAATAGGAAATGGATAGCAAACTCATAACAGGCTCATAGTTAGTATCTTAACTTTCAGTACGGCAGCATTCACCCCTTATGGGAGTAGAACCAACAACCTACTGCATCAAAAGCAAGTACACAACCTGTTGTGCTATTAGCAGTGTGAGCCGACTTAGCATAATCAGCACTAAACTTCTCTTCCCCTGCAGCTCTCAGCTCCTTGTAAAATCTACACAATACTCAACTGCATCTCAACTTCGCAGCACAAGAAGTCTGGAAAAAGCCCAATTTATTGGGGTGGGTCAAAAGGGCAAAAACCAGGGACACATTAAACATTGCTTGTATAATCTTGGAAAGCTGCTAGATTTAGTATTTACAGCACCATTATGTGAAAACACATACAATTTTGTCTACAATCCAACATGGTTTGAAACAAACTGTGGATCTTTCACCACCCCACTCAGTGTCACCTTAAATATCAGTGGAGAAGAGACAGGGACAGAGAGATGTTTTTTGTTCTAGTATTTCTAGTATCTAAGAAGCTCTGTGTTATTCAGTTTATGAGTTTTTTAGGGGATGGAACCAAAGTCACATCCTCTTCTCTTTTACAACAAATGTCATACCTCTCTCACAAACAAGTCTACAAGTTCCAGAATTATCTATTACCACTGCACTTTTTTTCTGCTATGCTTTCTGCACCCTTTACACAAGCACAAAGTTTCCAAGGGCAAATCCCAAACACTAACAGCAATCAATACAGGCCTTGTGGGGGTAAGCATCATAGACATCACATAAACAGACATGGCTTTTCCTAGACATGGAAATAAAATACACAGAGGGCTTGTTTTTTTACTTAACTCTATACAAAGCAGCATCTTCAGAAAAAAAACTCAATCAAAAACTGAGCCTTGCAAAATCTCTTTTTTTCAGAAAATCACAACAAGGTCACTATACACAGCATAGATTCACATATGGGTCAAAAGGTGGAAGCCATATACCTGATCTGTTACATAATAATTCTGCACCTTCACTCTGTACTTTTCTTCTTCTTTCTTCTTCTTTCTTCTTCTGTTCTTCCTTCGTTCTCTAGCTAGCACAAAATCCACCCAAAACCAAAATAAAAACGTAAATCCGAAAAAAAAATAAAAAGATCACGAAACAAATAATCCACAAAGGCAAGCAAGGAAAGTTGAAGCTAACTGAACTAACTGACTGATTCTCGCTCTTTTCTCAGCACATAAAGCCCGGGAAGAGAGCGACAACCAATCAGCAGCATTTAGCCCAGCAACTTAGCAAGCACGTCATGACGTGCCTGCGGACGTCGCAGTCTGAGCCCCTTCTAATTGTATGCGGTTTGGAACCGCATAGACTTCTGGGCATCACAATGATGCCTTCATTACCCCTACAGGCTGCAATCAAAACAAAAAAAAAAAGATGTTTAAAACCGCCGCAGCCCGAGGCGGTTAGAGTGCGCACTGCGCATACTTCCGAGTCCCGGACTCGGAAGTTTATTTATTTAAAAAAAAAGGTATTAGGTAATTTTTTTTTTTAAAAACATTTCTAAGATTTCTTAACACTTTATTCTTTTTAGTTGAGGGGGCTGCAGACCGGCAGTCTGATGCCACGAGCCGCCCCTGATAAAAGTTAAGTAGATCAGGTTGCAGTAAGCCTTCGCTGAAAGAACTAGATTAAGGTTAATTAATCAGATGTTGTCAGCAGGATTCTTTATATGTGTGGTTGCCAAATTTTGGTGGGTTACACTGAGCTGCTTAAGAGGTCTCTTACTGTTCTTTTATCAGACATGAACTTGATAAAGCCTGTGAAGTACAATCTTACTTATATTTAAATTCTCAATTAAGCAAATTTGTTTTACTTGATTGTGGTAGGAGGAAAGGCTAGATCTCCAGTAAGCTTTATTACTTTGGGACAGGGTAATTGTCTGACCCAGGGAATAAGAAAGTTCAAATTGATTAGCCATTTTTAGCTTCTGTCTTATCGGTTTAAATAATAGTGCCTCTCACAGCAACAGGGAATAGTGCACTCCTTAGATGCAAGCCAGTAAAACCAGCCTTATCAACAGTTATTAGCATTTTCACTTTATTTACCTTTACAGATTATCCATGCTGCGCACAACTTGGATGTTACCTGTTGCACTGTAAGCATCAGTGTGCAGCAAACTACATGCTACATGTTCTTTTATAAGCTTTACTAGTGACTGGTATTGTAAGCCCTGTCTTAATTCACTCTGGTTCCTGTTAAAACTTAAGTCACTGACCCTCTTTCAGAAGAGAAGCATCTGTTATTGATATTCCATTCTGTTAAGATATCAAGTCTCTAACTGTAACCTTTAATTCATCTATTGATTGCAACCACCACCAGCTGCTGACTGTAAGATTATCCCTGTGTCACTGATCACTGACTCCTTGCAAGAAGTAACATCACCTAGCCAACATGGATGTAAAATCACCTTGCACCCTATGTCTTATTTGTAGCCACTAGGTGTCCATTGACATTGTAAAAACTACCTAATACAAAAAGACAATGAATTAATACTTGGTACTCACAATATTACCTGGATGAGGTGCAGGTATCTTACCAACACAGAGAAAAAACTCTCACAATAATGAAAGGTCTGGGGGTATCACACAGCAACTTCCACACGTATATATGTTTTCATCGAAATAACACATGCTAATGTTGTTAAAAAATCACTACCAAAGCAATTCTCAGCATAATGTACAACCAAAACATCACCACCCCCTCATGTAGTAAGAGTCACCAGCCAACAGGCTATAAACTTTCTACTACCATGACATCAGAGAATACAACTAGAAATATTCTGAGGCACATAGACACCATACTCATGAGGCTGGCTAAGGAGTAGGTAACAGTCAGTTGTTTCTGCAGTGCCAGAATACATGATATAACAGCAGTTCTTTAGTCTGTCACACCAGGCAGATTAATACTTAGTGGTTGCCCAGAAGTTGTCTATACAGAATTGAATGACATGTAGTACTTAATCCTGAGGGACATGTTGAGAAACATTCTAGATCTCACCATGCATGCCTTGGATGCATGCAAGACAATGGCCCTGAGAGGAATCTTATATTCCTAAGGAATGATGCCTAAATACAAACACAAGGAAAGGGATGTCAATAATTGTAGTAAGTGTCATTCTATGGGGATCTAGAATGAGTCAGCTGGGAAAACGACAGAAGTTAAGCAAACCTGTTTTGCTAAACATAGCTTACATCTCTTAATTCATGGCTCCCACTTACTGACCAAAACCCTTACTGCTACTGATGTTCCATTTTTTTAGGTAAACATGACTAAAATACATTCCAATGTTGTAAATTGTGACATTGCAAATTTTAATGCTGACCAAATTAAAGTTGCTCTTCTCAGTGCCAGAAGTCATTACAGTAAGCTGCCTAATCATGAGTCTCTTCTAAATTTAGAATACATCCATATTTGTGTTTTAGTTGACATCTGGTTTCAGTTCAAGAATAATCTTCCTAGCTTACCTAGATCCAGTACTTACTATGCCTTCAGACCTGAGGGACACTATGGGGACACCTTCATATTTGTAAGAGAGAATATCACTGCAAGGCAAATCCACCAGGACCCTAATACAGAACTTACTGAACCCCAGTTTGACCTTAATAAAAATGACTGTTTAGAGCCTACTATAGGCACTGCACATGTCCCCTATAAATCATGATAGATTCTTAAATGTACTTGCTGAAAAAACCCTATCAGAAAATACCTTTGTCTTGGGAAATTTAAAATTTTCGTCAATTTAATAGTGTACTTATACCTCAAAAGTAGGATGTGCCCAAAGATTACCTGACCGAGTAAATGATAACTCCCTAGGACAAACAGGTAAGCAGCCCACTAGAGGCCATAACATTCTGGACCTAGTCCTCACCAAATTGCCCCCCAGCATAACACGCCTGTAGATCTCCATCTATGGTTATTTTGGACCACAAATTAGTAACCTTCTCCTTTTAAGACCACTAACTTCACAACAGTAAACAATTCTACATTCAAGGGCTTTAAACACTCAAATTTGTTTACATTCTCTGATCAGTTATCTAAGTTTACTTGTAATGTCACCATTCCACATGAGGCTTAAACTGATACTTTTCACCTGTACATTGCTCTTGTATAAAAAAGTGCATTGATCCATAAGTTCTCAGTTCTCTCTAGATATCATTGAAAATTTAAAAATGAACTAACTTGGTGCACCACAACTATAAATAAGCTTTATAACAAAAGAAAAAAAACTTTTAATGTTCCGTAACAAATTGACTCACAGTACTGTCATAATCACAAATATGCAGGTTAATGCCCACTATACTTTCTTTTCCCATATATTCATTCACATTCCCTACTATTATTTTTACTCCACTAATATTATACACAATCGTATAGTATTACTTCATTGTGTGTTATTTTTTCCCCTGATCCACATATTCTGCCCACTTTAACAATTTATTTGCATTGTGTATTATCTGAATTCTTATGTTTTCATTGACTATAATACAAAACTTACTCATCTAATTCTTTTTATCATTGCTATTTCACTTTGTTTTCTGTTTTTCTACCTACATCTTCAATACATATGAATCCTAATCACTAGCCACTCATCAGACATACTATCTTCTCCTGTAATAACTTGCATGATCCACTAGATATCTTACTCACTTGCTGCATATTTGATTTATTTATATCTCATGCTGCAATCCTGTACATAGGGATAGTTTTCTTTTTATTATTATTATTGCTAAACTGTAGTTTAAATTTAAATTATATAACACTATATTCCAAGGACTGATATTCTACAATAGTCTTGAATGTCTTTTTTTTTCATTCATGTTTTTACTGTGTTAAGTACAATATTTCGGATCCTGAATGAAAAAAGTCTTTGAAGCAGTTAACTTAAATAGTCAACAAATAAATAAATAAATAAATACATGCATACATAAATAATAAAGGCCACTAGAAAGACCAAAGTAGCATCATAAGCCAAATATAACTACAAATGTTTCTTTAGTTACATTAACAAACAGAGAAATAACACACGACATTGTAAACTAATCTAAAACAGCATTTTCATATCTGACCCAAAAGACATATCTAACATACTCACAGACAGATTAAGAACACATTTTACTCCAGCAACAGATGTTGAAATTCTATAAATATTTTTTTTGTAATCTCTAAAACTAAAAATGCAACTTCCATGGGGTCAAAAATCATACTAAGACCTGTACTGAGATCCTTAGTTAATACCACCAGACAAATCCTTGCTGAACTCCTCTTGAACTAATTCAAAATAAGCTTAGGGTATGTTCTTAAACTTTGGAAGCAACCATAGTGGTGCCCCTATAAAAAGGTAGTCCTACCACAAATCCTGGGAATTAAAGACCTATCAGGCTAACTAGCTTAATTTGCAAGGCCATGAAATGTATCACATTTGACTTCTTAAACTATGATATTAAAAATCTCATACAACTGTACCCATAATGTTTTGGTTTTGTCAAGTGCCATTCACGTCTTCCCAACATGGTAAACTTGTTTGGGATGAGTTACAGAACAGTGGGCAGTGACCACTTAGTCCATTCAGCATATCTGGATCTAGGCAAGGCCTTTGATATGGTAGCCCATGCTGACATTGTAAACAAGGTAAGACAACTAAAGGTAGACCCTTGTGTGGCAAGATAGATTACAAACTATCTGAAAGACAGATCTCACGCAATTAAGGTGGGAGGAGCCACTTCAGAAAGTAAAAAAAAAAAAAAAATAGGCAGTGGTGAGTCACAGGGCTCAGTACTGGAACCTCTCCTTATTGGCATTTGTTTTTTAACCCCACCCATAACACAAACTCTCAAGATGGCTAACCATATTTGCCGATGACTGTATGTTTGGTGATATCATAA
Source organism: Protopterus annectens (assembly GCF_019279795.1). NCBI lineage: Eukaryota > Metazoa > Chordata > Ceratodontiformes > Protopteridae > Protopterus > Protopterus annectens. The sequence continues at coordinate 431,044,141 of NC_056751.1, read as the reverse complement.
ATTCCCCTACTGATACAATGATGTTTCTGCAAGAACTAATCCTTTCAAACTACTGGGATCCAGATTAAGAGTTCAAACTAAATGCAAAAGATTGCATGATTGTCACCATGGGAGAAGGACTCCCCATTTACAACTTACAGCAGAATCAGTTCCCCTCTTTGTACTGACATAGTAGTCAAGGATCTTGCCTCCTGGCTCAACAATTCCTTCACCTTTGACTATGATGTTGCAATAGTAGGAAATCCTTCTATTTAGCACAACTGATTTTGAAAAGTACCTCATCTAGGTTAAAGGATGCTATTGCCCCTTTGTTTTCTTCCATAAGTATATAAATTATTGAGCACAATGCCACTTAAAGAATTTACCCAGCCAGACAATTTAGACAGTTAGGAAAGCCCATAGATCACTGACAAAAAAGACTATTGGTCTAAACTCTCTTAGCCTCCAAGATAAACTAGAAGTCATATCTCTATGCTATGCTATGTCTGTTATAGATCCCTGGTGGAGACCTATGCCTGTAATTTCATGCTGTCAGAGACCCCGCACTAATGGGTGTTTTATACCTTCAAAGGATGACGTGGGGAACTGACTCTGCTGTAAGTTGTAGATGAGGAGTCTTTCTCCAGTGGTGACAATCATGCAGTCTTTTCTATTTATAACTAAAACATATTGAAGGGATTGGATTTATTACCCAGTGGTTATCCCAACTCTGGATCAAATTGCTTCTGCATTTTAAGCAGAGTGGATGGCTTCTAACAAATAGGTTCATAAGTTCATAGGTAGGTACTAGGCTATCTGTCCGAAGGTATTTATAAGCCTACCCAGAATGTGTTGGCTTTCACTGCCCCCTTAGATTAGTTCTCTGTGGCTCTGTCCAGCAGATCCACTGAAGTGATCCCAGGGGTAAACTTTCGGTTACCTATCCACTCGTCAAGGTTTCTCTTGAAGAGGGTTAGCAAGGAGCTCTGCCTAATGTAGATTGGAATCTTGTTCCAAAGCATGAGAAGTCTCTGGGACAGGAATCTATCCCTCCAGCATGTCCTATTTATTGTTGTGGTGAGGTTTAGATCCCTAGAGCATGTGGCTTGAGGGGATATGGTTTTCTTTAGGTGGAGCATGTCCATCAATTCTGGGTTGGACATGGCCTTGTATGTCAGGCAGAGATCACCTCTGAGTAGGCGGTATGCAACTGAGTACAGCTGGAGTTTCTTCAGCCGAGCTGCATAGGGCATCTGCTTGAGGCCAGTGATCCTCTTGTTGAGGCACTTCTGTGGTCTTTCCAGCTGTTGCAGGTGTCTTGTAAGATACATCCCAAATGGGGCATTGTACTCTATGATGGGTCTGATGAGGGATGTGTAGAGGGGCACAATAACCTCTTTTGATCTGGATGCAAACCCTTTTGTGATTAGGTGGGCCACATAGAAGGATTTTCTAACTACTTTGGCAATGTGATTATCAAAGGAGAGGTTACTATCTACTTGTGTCCCCAGATCCCTTATTGCGTCTTCCGTATTTAGGGGGCTACCACCTATGTGATAGTTTGTGGGTAATTTGTTTTTTCCAAAGGGGATGACTATGCACTTTTTGGCATTTAGCTTGAGGCCGTGGTTTTTGACACCAGGTATCTGTCTCAGTGAGACCATTTTGGAGGATGTCTGTGTCCGCCGGAGAGGCAATTATAGCTGCTAGTTTGCAGTCATCTGCAAACTTGGTCAACCATAGTCCTTCTGTGCTTGCTGTACCTCTGAGAAGTATATGCCGAACAGGAATTCTTCTCTAACCCAACCTGACATGTTTTTCCCTTTTGAAAGTGGGAGGTTGCATCTTGTAGGTGGCATTAAGCAGTGCACACATGGTTTCAGGTGTACTAGCACTGCAGTTCCGATGATCCTATAATGTTATGAATGGATTCACTCATTGAAAGGTAGCATAAGTAATAAGAAACATACTCTGATTCTAAAGCTCTGTTGTAAGTTTTTTGTAGTAAACATTTTGTTCAGTGATTTAAAGCAATAATACTTACACTCTTCTGAATATAGATATGTGAATTACAAAGATAAGCTCTCTGTTGTGTTCTTAAAACAAAGTGTCAAGGCAGAAGTAAGACTGCACTGCTTAATTGTGCTTAATGTAACCCTAACTGAAAATAGTTGTCAAAAGATGCAAAAGTTGGCAAGGCATGAAAAGAAGGACTAGACTTTTAAGGGTCAAATTTAGGTATAAGCTTTATGTGTGAGAGGTAATATGTTATGTATGGGGATTTTAGTGGGCTTACCTTCCCATTACAAATGCAGTGAATAATGTCGCATATGGATGTATTTTTTGTTTTGTACATTTTCAAGGAATTTTTATTTTGACAAAATGGTTCATAGGTGTATACTAGGCTAATGACCATTCAGGCCTTTATTACCCTAGCCATGCATCGCAAATGTATCCCTCAAATTATTTTGAGCCTTAAAGGTTATTTTTAGATCTGTCTCTCTCTCTCTCTATATATATATATATATATATATATGTGTGTGTGTGTGTGTGTGTGTGTGTGTGTGTGTGTGTGTGTGTGTGTGTGTGTGTGTGTGTGTGTGTGTGTGTGTGTGTGTGTGTGTGTGTGTGTGTGTGTGTGTGTGTGTGTGTGTGTGTGTGTGTGTGTGTGTGTGTGTGTGTGTGTGTGTGTGTGTGTGTGTGTGTGTAGATATAGATATAGAAGCATAAGCTATAGTATGATTTACAGACTTCTTGTGTCCATTAAAGACATAGGTGCTAGACCCAGAGTGAATTTCTGATTTCCTCTCCAAGGTCTAAGTTACATTTGAATAGGATTAGGGAAAAACACTCATTCACGTGGATGGAAAGCCTGTTACAGAGGAATGGAATTCTCTGAGACCTATACCTGTCCCTCCAACAAGTCCTATTTATGTTGCAAACAAGGTTTAAGGCCCTAGATCGAGTAGTTCTGATGCTACTGTTCTTTCAGTTGTGCAAAAATTCCAGAGTGGGATCCAAGAATTCCTTGTATGATGAGCACAGATTGCCTCTCAGCAATCTGTAGGAAAATGAGTATAGAGATAGGACATTGAAAGGATTCTGCTAGTGACCAGCTTCTTTGTGGCAATGCTTTCCCCATCCTAACTTTGTGTCCTATCTGAGAACCATCTGGCTATCCAGTGTGTAACATAGGTGCTAATGCCTAATTCCATAAGTTTTGTTTAAAAGTTGGGCATTGTATCAAACGTTAGCCAGGTAAAGTTAGGCAGTAGGTACCACTGTGCCCTCATCCATTGTTTTGTTGACTTTTTCAAAGAAGTCCACCAGGTTGCGTAAGCATGACTTGTCTTTGATGATCCAGTGTTTGAACATTCCCTATGTCAATTTTAATTATAACCATGATAACTCTTTACATGGCTTTGCATATGAGAGTTGTCAGACTTATGGGTCAGTACCTTCCATGGTCCATTGATGGACTACTCTTGGACATTGGTTCATAGGTGTTTACTAGGCTAACGACCACAAGGGCCTTTTTAAGCCTAGCCATACATCCCAAATCTCTGACAAGTTCTGATACACTTGATAAGTGTAAGCAGGGGTTTGGGAGATGATTCATTTACAAGCAGGGGCCTGGGAGATGAACCATTTACAGGTTACCTGTGTCCATTAGAGACATTGGTGCCAAACCAGGCATGAATTTCCTGTTCCACATCCAATTGTCCAAGTTGCACTTTAATTGGTTTAGGGAGGAACTCTGCTTCACATGTATGGGGAGCCTGTTCCATAGATGGGTTAGTCTCTGGGATACATACCTATCTCTCCACCAGGTCCTATTTATATCACAGGCAAGGTTTAAGTCTTTATAACAGGTAGTTCTGGTGCTGTTTGTTTTGTGCATATGCAGGAGGTGCACCACAGTGGAGCTTGATAATGACCATTGCATTTCCCCATTCACTTGCACTAAGACTTTCTGGAAACTATTCTTAAATAGTGACTCCAGAGGTCCAGATAGGTCATGCTTCTAGCAATTTAGGAGGCATCCTGGGATATTATTAAGTTTGCTAGTTTTACATGGGGGGCAGTTGGGGGAGCAATATTGGATCTGAATTTGTCAGCCAGCAGATTTGCTATATCTACTGGCTTTGTGTAAGCGGCTCCATTAAGAGTCCTGTGTACTGTTGGGTAAAATCTTTGAGGTTTCAGACATAGGTAAACAAAGTCTTATGGTTGTCCTTGGTCTGGGAGAGTTATCTTTACATCTGAATTGCCTTTGGTAGACTTAATTTGCCATATTAGTTGTTTGTTTAGCTTGATGTGAGAGATTTTACCCTGATGGCTATTGCACTTCCTGATTTTAATGATGACCGTCTTCTTTTTGTTGCATAATCTGCTTGTGTTTGGATTCCACTAGGCTGGTACCACCGATTTGTTTATTGGGTCGGTGGTACTGGACTGGTCTTGCCATTGTGGAGATGAAAATTCAGTTGCTGGGACTGTGTTATATGTGTGTATCTGTTTATGGGATTTACGTGCTGTGTTTTTGTTGAAATAACCTGTGCTGTGCATTAATGAGCTAGAAGGAACATAGTTTCTTTTAGCTATTTACTTTTTGGTTGTACAGTCTGAATGACAACAAAGTTTTGCTTTGCTTTGTTTTTTGAGTTTGTACTTGTTTTTGGTAGTCACAGCTGTCTCTATGCATCTATTAACATGATTGTACAGGCTTTTTATGTACAATTCTGCATAGGCAGCAGTGTTCTCTGGGTTTGGAAGAGCTTGAATTTTTTTTCAGGTAATAACAGGTAATTTGCCTTTGAGTAGTTCCTAACTGCTAGTTGGCTTGCTGGAGTCCCATCATTGATTTTATTTACAAGGAGACGGCTTACTAGAGAGGACACTACACTGGAGGAAAGTGCAGCACTCTCCCATTTTTTCAGTACTACTAGATCCATATGTTGATACCCCTAGTAGATGAATGGACTAATGTGTTCAGGATATTTCTGTTCATGTAGTCCAGGAATCTCTGGGCCTGCAAGTTTAGGGTCATGTAGGATTCCTAGTTTATAGCGGTGTAGTTAAAATCCCCCATGAATACAGTGTTAGGTTGAATGGAAGTGCTTTAGTAAGTGTAAATAAATATGAGCTATGGGTTTCATAGATCATAGTGGATGATTTATAGCTTGCAATGATATGACATAGGACTCTACCTGTGGCAAATTGGACATGGAGAAGCTGAAGCACATCATCCTGTCTGACCAACCTTGAGGTATGTATGTTTTTGATGTAGATCAAGACACCTTCACCTTTAGTCACTGCCTGTGCAGAAGCATGTTTAAATGTGTGGAAGGCATTGTATCCCTGCTCTGCTGTGAAGCTCTCCATAGTTATAACTTTGATCAGTAACTGCGCAGATGGCTGTATTTTCCAAGGTGAGGAGAGCTTGAGGGTAGTACAGTTGTTGTTTAGGCTTGTGGCATTAAAAAGTAATGCCTTTGGATTCCCTTGGGTTGGTTTTGCTAAGTTGGAAGGTTTGTCGGTTTGGCAAGCTGTGTTTTAGCTAATATTAAAAAGCCTACTGGGAACAGGTACAGTTCACCCTTAGCAAACAACATGGTTTGTTGATCATATCCTCCCATGCTGACAAACATTGTACCTCCTCTGAACAACACCAGAAACTAAGGCAGTTATTAAAGTAAATCATCTTGTGTTTGTATAGTAGCATCACTCTTGGTGAAAGATGGATGCTGCTCAATGTTAGGCAGATACCAGCCTGGGGCACATAGTCCAAGAGCTCCATAATGGCGCTCTTCATATAGTCCAGAGACATATGATTCAGGATATTTGCACCCACATGGGCTATGACTGAGTCATAATGGTACTTTTGGTTCAGTGATCTGAGTGTGTGAGTGATTTGGCAGATCCTGGCCCCTGATAGATAACTGATTGTGATTTCTTCTTGCTCAGCTTGGTGAGTGAGGCATCCAGATGTCTTACAATGGCATCTCCTGTGACTAGAGTATTGAAAATAGTGTGCTGGCTTGCCTTATGGGCTTTGTAGTTCAGGGTCCATGAGGTATGGCTGTACGTGTGGTGTTGGGTATCATTTTGGTAGAATGTTTTTGTGTTTCCTGAGGATAATTAATATGGGACAAGTGTCTGGATGTCTTTGCAGTTTAGGAAGATTATCTTTTTGTGTGTCAGTATATGTTGGTCTATGTGATGGGTCTGGTGTGTGTGTTAATGACAACTTGATTATTATTTTTAGTGTTAGCATGCAAGAGTCTTCTCTCCACTGGTTGTCAGTAAACATGAGACAATTTATACATTTCCAAAGACTGGAGAGAGAAAAAAATTGAAAAGTGCATATTCATGATGTTAGGTCCTTCAAAGTGACCTATAAGGATGTGGTACAAGAGGGGTTAATCATGGTCTAGCTTGGGTGTTTATTACGCTAGAAGCAAAAGCTAGACTACATAGGAGTAGATCCATGAGTCAGTGTTTCTCATCTCACAAACAAATTGCTTTGTGCCCAGCTGAGTTACTGTGTACAGTTTTAGATGTAGATTTATAGGGGGATATAGTTTCTAAGTGCCTGAGTGTATGTATACAAGGTACTGCTAAATGCCACTAGCTCTCTGGCAGTAAAACAACCTCACTTTAAGCCTTCCTGTGTGTTGCCCAAATAGAAAAGACCAGGCTACACCCCTACTGCCACTAGATAAGTAATCTCAAGTCTTCTTAATGTATAAACACACAAAGGTTAGCTGAAAGGGAAAAGCTAAAAGAACCCAATTCAACAACTGGCTAAGGCAACACTTTTATGGTGATTTTTAATCAGTTAATCCAACACCAAGGACAGTGGAAAACAGATGCACTTTACAGTCTTAAAATGCAAATAAATGTAACAAATAAATAATTAATTCAAAAAACAACAACAACAATAACAATGTAAATAAGTGGAAATTTTCAAGTTAAAATATTTATCTTAGCCTGGATGACATTAGATGCAGCAAAAATGTTAAGAGTACAAGATGTCAAGCATTGCTGAGCTCTGTGGGAATAAATCAAGAGCTGAGCAAATGTGTTGACTTTATAGGGCCAATATATCAGTGGGGGTGAGCGCAGACTCAAGAACAAGGGAAACAGCAATATAACAAATAGAAAAGCACTGGAATGCAACTTTTTCACAGGCAAATGATAGGCAGAATATAAGATTATAGCTGTAGAAAGACAGAAGCAAAAAATTACAGTACCATTCAAAATATAAACAGCTAACTTGTTCAAGTAGTAATTGAGGTAGAAGTGCAGCAGAATGTATAAATGATGCTCAGATCTTGGTCAATTCATAATTATTCACAAGGCTTCCAAAAATACAAATAGAGCTACAAGCCTTAGGCCCCAGAAAAACTAATAATACAAACAGATAACTGACTAAAACACAGAAACATGCAAAAAAATATAACAGTATCATCACACAGGTTACTATAAGTTCAACTGAAAATATTTAAGCAAAACTGAAATAAATATCTTTTCTTCTCTTAGGTTCATAGGTGTATACTAGGCTAATGACCACTAGGCCCCTTGTAAACTTAGCTGTGCATCCCAAATGTGACCTACAAATTTGATTTATATAGGGGTGATTTACTCACTTCTTCTGTCCATTAGAGACAAATGTGCCAGAGCAGGGGTGAATTTTTAATTACCTATCCTTTGGTCCAAGTTGAACTTAAACAGGGATATGCAGAATTATGCTTCACATGAATAGGGAGTCTGTTCCAGAGAATGGGAATTTTCTTTCTGGTGAAAAGCCTGTTTCTTACCATTTGGGGCTTTCCATGCTCCTCACAGTCTTGAATAATCCTATACCTTCAAAGGATGAATGATTATATAAAGACATCATGCCTTCATCTGCATCTTAACCAGAGTATGGCAAGCAAGGCAACATTTATCTTGCCATGTATGCAATACTATGTCTGATCTATAGGTGGTGATGTGCAATCTGGTAGGCATAGATTTTTTTTTTTAAGTTTTTATTTAATTTTACAAATTTATAACCAATCAAACAACTTATAATAGTAAAAACACAGCTATATACAAATTATATACAAAGTTCATAACAAGATATACATATACAAAACAGTATCCAGCAAATAGTATATACCTACATTGTTTCACACAACTCATCATTAATCCTACCCATGGTCTACCAACAGAATTTGAATCAACCTTAGACTGGATACTAGTATCCCACCCTCAAAATTATCCAAACTCAGGCACCCTACCAAACACACTAAGTGACAACCTCCCAGCATATACCTATAGGACTCACCTTCAAACTATCAAAACACACTGATATAGAACCTCTGGGAATCTTGCCCACTTCAACCAAAATAGATTTATAAGCATTTTAAAAGCCCCAAATTGGAACCCACTAAAAACACTCCCCTTAGACGAGGCTGTTGACTATTTCAACAAACTCTTTTTAGATACTCTCAACAGCTTAGCTCCAATGCGTACTAAGTGGACAAAAATTAGTCATGCCCCCTGGTTAACAAAACAAAACAAACAAACTCTCTGTCTTAGAGACAAAGTCTGGAAATTATGGCTGAAAGACAAAACAGAATGAACTCGACTACAAACAGCTCTGTAACAAAGCAAAACGGTTAGTGATACAGGATAAAAAGGATTACTTTTCCTCTAAACTATCTACCTCATATAACAATCCTAAAATGTTTTGGAAGTCTGTCACCACTCTTCTCCACCCAGGTACCTTACAAAATCCATCCCCTGCACCAGAAAAGACTCCACAGCAAATTTCCAATGACTTTAACACCCATTTCGTCTCCACCATTCAAAAACTACTGAAAGACTCTCTACCTGACACAAACTCAAACCACACATATAGTACTTACCCACTACTTACCAAAACAACCCCCCATAGATAATGATACTAATAGTCCATCAGCCTGCTGCTTTACAGTCCAACCTGTGCCCACCTCTCTCATCTTGAAGCTATTAAACAAACTCAAACCCTGCTCACTTTCTGCAGATAACCTTCCCCCAGAATATCTGCAACTAGCAGCTAGTGCAAATGCATATCCAGTTAGCATTCTTATAAATTGTTCTATCTCAGAATCCTCTGTTCCCCATTTATGAAAAAAATCCATCATTACTCCACTATACAAAAGTGAAAACTCCCATGACCTCTCTAACTATTGCCCTGTCTCTATACGCTTTCCACTATCAAAAATCCTAGAAAAATGTGTTCACACGCAACTACTTAAACACCTCCCTGATAATGCTCTTCTATCCCCTACCCAACATGGGTTCTGTCCAGGGCATAGCACTATCACTGCCCTGTTCTCTTTTTCTGGCACTGTTAACAAAGTCATAGATGCTGGTCATCCTACCTCAGTAATCTTACTGGACCTATCTAAGGCTTTCGACACAGTTTGACATACTAAGCTACTAAATCAACTATCACAATTAGGATGCTCCCCAAAATCCCTTAAATGGTTTACCTCTTACCTGCACAATAGGGAACAGTCAGTAAGGTGGCATAATGTACAATCTGATTATCAAACTAACAACATAGGGGTCCCACAAAGATCCATTTTAGAACCACTACTGTTTAATATCTTTATCAATGATCTTTTCAAAGCCCCACACATCCAAAACCTCATCCAACATGCCGATGATTCTATGTTAATATCCACCTCTAATCTTACCTCTCAACTTTCCAGATTTTCGGAGAATGTCCAGATTTTTGGCTCATATTTTTGGCCTGTTCCCCATAAAATGTGTGGTTTTCTGACAAATCACTGGGATGATCTGAGGATTGAAGTCACTAAATAATGACATGCATTTGAATTTCAGATTTTAAATCCTTCAGAAAATGTATGGTAAACGAACCCTGTTACCCTAGCAACTTTATAAGTCTATAAGAGCAATATTTAAAATATGTCCTTATTTTTGGGCCTTTGTCCCCCCATTTTGTAGGGCTTTGTCCAGATTTCTTGATAAAAGAGGTTGAGAGGTGTGCCTCCAACAATTTCTCAGATCTCCTCACAGTTACGCAAAAAACATTTACTTCTATAGAATCATGGCTTATTAATGCACAGCTTATGTTAAACCTCCCCAAAACTAAACTTTTACTTTTCTCTACAAAATCACCTGACATTGACTTCAAAAACCTTGCTAAGGATGGTACAAAAATCGAAACAGTGAAAACAGCTAAACTGCTAGGCATAACAATAGACAACAAACTCACTTATGAACCACATATCCTCAATGCAATAAAGAAAACACACTTTAAATTAGGCAGACTATATCACCACAAGCTTTACCTGGATAACTACACCAAAACAAAACTTGCCAGTACATTACTCATCCCCTCCCTTCTATATGGTAGTGACATTTTTACTAATCTTCACTCAAGCCTTCGTAATAAACTACAATCTTGTTATTATAAAATAGCCAAATTCCCTTCTTCAAAACGTTACCCTTCTCATCATTGCCAAGCTATCACTGAGCTGAAATGGCTAGAGTTGTCCCACCATCTCCAATATACCCACCTAACTGTAGCCCACACATCTCCAATATACCCACCTAACTTTAGTCCACAAGCTAATCTTCAAACCCAGTGACTGCCCAGCACTCATCTCAAGTCTACAAACATATGCTCCTACCAGAACACTAAGATCCTTCTGTAAATACCTGCTAAGCATAACAAAACCCAACAAAACAGCAGGACAATATTTTGTACTCCCATAGCACTGCCAAATTATGGAACAACTTTCCATCTCATAGAACTCAAACTGACCACACAAAACCCTTTAAGATAGCTCTAAAATCTCATTACCAAAATAATCCATCCTGCCCCTGCCACACAAACAAACCACCTTAAGACAGCCCATTAACTAAATATTAGAATGGTGCAACATATAATAACCAGTCTTACAATTTCTTTATATACCTACTATGCATTTTTCTTTACTCACACTACAGATGGTACTGTTTTAATGTCCGTACTGTTCTACATGTGTAACATTTTTTATCTGTATTTAATGACTCCTAATAAATACTAATGTAAACCCTATGAAGTGCTGAATTGCGCTATGTTTGCCTTTTATATTTGCAACATTTGTTAAACTTATGTTAAAACTTTGTCAACTTTGTTATGTTTGTGGAACTTAAAACTTTGTCAACTTTGTTATGTTTGTGGAACTTTTCTCCCCAGGCCTCCACTGAAAATGGATTACTGACCCAATGGACTTTCGCAGTCAACAAATGTCAATAAATAAATCAATAAATAAATAAATACTTTTCTAATAATTTATGCAATTTCTTCCAGGCAATTAGGTGGCAGGTTACATTTCTGGCTCTCATTTTTATGATAGATATTTCCTTATTACAAACTGATTTTGCTAGGCAAATAAATTAATTTGTCAATGAGATAGTAGTCTTACACTTCCAATTTTTAATAATTGCTTTCCTTGCAATAGCTAAGATGGTTAAAGAAGAGGTATTTGAGATACTGAAAAAACTTCTGGGACATGATGCATTAAATAATATGAGGGAATCTGAAATTATACAATTATCTGACCACAAAGCTTTGCAAAAGTTTCTAAAGTCTGTCCAAAAGGAGGTTAATATTTTGTATTCAATAATCATGTGAAGCCAATTAGCATCAAGTGCTATTTCACATCACCAGCATTTTGTATTTTCTATTTTATATATAACCACAATTTTGTTTGATATTAAAAAATCCTGAGTAGGAATTTTCATGTGAATATTCTCCAATATGTGGAAGATGTAGACTTTCCTACTGATTTCAAGGATAGTTTCTTGTTATTCTCTGAGAACTTTTCTTTATTTTTGTTAAATAATTCCAAAAGAATATGTTGGGGAAAGCAAATTCACTCCTAATGATTTTATATATAACTGATACATATGTGGTATCTATAGCTGAGTTATTGTTAATGTTAGAGAGGACATCAGGGATTTTAAGAATAAAGTTATTTTGTGTGTCTAAAGTTAATTTAATTTTATCTTGAATGAATTCCTTACATGTTTCTATCTCAAGCAAGCAATTATTCTCCATACTGTAACTATCAGATAGTAAGCTAAAAGTATGTTGTTTCCATTCAGAAATTGGTACCAGTATTTCAGCTTACTATCCTATAGTTCTATCATGTTTTTTGTATTAAAGGATGTTAAACATTCACTGGTAAAAGCTATCAGAAATAATATTATTAGTAAGACTTTAATTAAATAATTCAAGTGCATAAACTTCTGAATGTTAATATAATTTTGTTTATGAGGGAAAGAAAGTAAATTTATGTTTATCATTTAATATATAGTTTTTTATTACCCGTGTGAAGACATTACTATCAAAAGTTTTGAAAGGTTCAGTCATTGATTTATTATCTATTGTCATGATTTCATAAATTGATTTCCAGCAGGAAGAATACGAGGAGTTGAATCACATTAGTATTACACTGATAATAACAGATTTGGTATATAGGTCAATAATGGGAAAACCTATACTGCTCTCCTCCCAGCTCTTTGTTTGCCAGTGTATGGAGATTCTTACTTTTTTAGGGTGCTATAAGAACTTTAGTAATATGGAATTTATTTTTATGACTGCATTAGATGGTAGAAGAATTAATGATTGACTAATAAATAAAATGTTTGTTAGTATTATCATCTTAATTAATAATAATCTGTCCTCAAATGCGAAAAATAATTTATTCCAATTATCTGTTCATATTATTATTATATCAGTTAGGTGTTGGTAATTAACTGAGATTGATTTTTTGTAATTGGTCTCAGTAATAACCCCCAAATATTTTAGCTGTGAATTTTCCCACTTAAAGTTTAAAAGTGTTTATGTTAGAGGTTATCTGTTTATTTATTAGAAGTGCTTTGGTTTTATTATGATTAAATTTTAGCCTGATATTTTTTCAAAAAATTCCATAGAGCTAACTATATGTTCTAGCAATGTTTCCACAGGTGATTTGAATGTCATCAGTAAATAACTGGATTTTGGCTGAGAGTTTATCATTTAAATTGTAACCTTTTATGTTTCTTGACAAATGTTTCTATTGCAAGTGCAAATAGCACTGGGGATAATGAACATCTCTGTTGTGTGCCTTTTAAGACATTAAAGAGACTAGAAGTTAATACACCTATCTTATCAAAAGAAACATAACTGAAATAAAGTTTTCTGATTAGTTCTATAAAATCATGGAAAAGTTGTATTGGTATAGTACTCTGACTAGAAAAGACCAGTTTATTGATTCAAAGGCTTTATCCATATCTAAGCTTATTATTGCTAGTTCATTTTCTTTTTGTTTGCTATGTCAGTCAAGGAAAAGAGCCTTATTATGTTGCTTTGTACTTTCTTATTGATTATAAATAATTTTGATCTTCATTTATTAAGCCTATAAGTATCTTATTTATTCTTTTTGCCAAGGTAGGCATAATTGTATTCCAGAGAGATATAGGTCTATAGATGAACATGAAGTGGGATCATATTTGGTTTTAATATGGGAATGACAAGTGAATACTTCCAAGAAAGGGGTATGTTAGAGGTACTCTTAATTTCTTGAAAAGTGTTTAATAAGATTTTTAGAATTGTTATCAGGTGAATGTTTGCATAGCTCTGGGATTATCCCATCCAAGCCTAGTGTTTTATTAGTCTTTAGATTTTTGATTTGTTCTTTTAACTCTCCAAATAAAAAGAACTTACCTATCTTACTTTTTTGTTCCTTTAATAATTTTTGTTGCATGTTCTCTTTTAGAAATCTGTCTGAAATGTTTGGCTTTGTTTTATTATTTTTTTCATAGTGCTTGTTAAAACATTTTAATATATCATTCAAATCTATTACTTTCATTTTTTATTCTTTTCTTTACATACAGTTTCCTTGATGTGATTTATTTTATTCATGTTCTTTGATATGATTGGTATTTTATGTTAACTTTTAGGGTTTACTGAGTATGATTGCAGTTTGATTTTTTTCTAAATTAATGGATATTTTATGTTGAAGAATGTCTTGGTATTTCTTAAATTTTTTAGCTGAGTGTTTGCTGTTTTATCATTAAGTCTGAGATTTAGATTTAATTTGTCAATTTCTGCTTGAAGAATTGTTAGCTCCGTGTCCTAATTTTTCCATTTAGATATGTGCCAGTTTTTAACTTTACTGTATAGAACAACCTTTAACGTGCCCCATAGTATCATTTCTGTAACCCCAACATTGTTATTATGTTCTATAAACTGATTAAGACATAGACATTTTTCTTCTGCTTTCTGACATGATTGGACTATGTTCTGGTCTGGACTTTGCAGTTGGCTCTGAATGCATATGACTATACTAGGAACAGGCAAAGTGAATCATTAATATAGACATTATGTGATATGGCCTGAGTGGCATTCTTGCCTGTCCTGATATCTCCACCCCCATTCTCTATGCCATTTTGGGGTCGGGTACTACAGAAGCTGAGGGTCGCCTACACACTGCCATATCCTTTTGAAATCAAGACCATTATTTACACTGCTACAAAAAAATTCATTAATAAAATAAAATGTACCATTTCTATATTATTTATATACCTTTTACTAAACTGTTAAGTGCAGCTCTTTTTGGGAAAGTGGGAAGCCATCATTTGGAGTCACAATGAGCTGTGTTTTATTATACTACATAGCCTCATTATTTTATATATGACTCAGATTCAGTTCTCTCATTTACTCTATATAGAACTATATTGAGTATAACAGACACAAGGTCCAGTGTTTGATTCATGATCTCTGTTCGCCTTCTGTATGGAGTTTGAATGTTCTCTCTCTGTCAGTGTTAGGTTCTTCCCACCAGTTAAAAACATGCTGTGTGGTTCCATTTCAAAGAGTGAAGTCACCAGGTTCAAACTCAGCCTTCCCAGTTGAACTTGAGATGTCTGATAACAAAATGCAACCCAAAAAGTAAATCAAGCTATGGGCAGCAGCACTGACTCTAGTTGGTACCTATTAAGGTACCTATGGATGGAAGAGTCCAACAGACCAACCATTCTAGACATCATCTGTGGTAAACAGTATCTTTTACATATGAGAACACAGAACACAGAGCAAGAATGCACATTTCTTCAGGACCGCCACTCTGCTTAGTAAAAATTGGCTCTTGGTGGACTTAACTGTACTGACTGATTTCCATAGTGTAAAAAACTTAGATCCATTATGAACCCGACTTATTTTGCTAAGATTCTTCTTATACTAGAAAACTCATTATTCTCTGTCATTAAACAATAGTCAAAGGAAAGACATAAACGTGTGTCATCCTGACCTCTAATGGAATATATATATATATATATATATATATATATATATATATATATATATATATACTAGGAACAAACAGGGAGAATTATTACATCTATGGAAATTAGATAAACATTCATACTGCTACTATTGCTATATTTCCTTTCAGTATCAACAGCTAATATAAAGCTAGTTAAACCCACAAAGTACAATTTCTTTGAACTAAAAAAAGAAAGAAAATTAAAATGTATCCTTAGCCAAAAATGCTTTATGTGATACTATTCCAAACAACTCCACCATTACTGCCAACTCAGTGAAATGATTCCTTTCATCAGCTCCTTACCAGTCCCCCTCCCCACTTCTAAACCAACATCACTTTCATACCTCAGGTTTGACTCTTCCTATATTTCATATAACTTATCTGAACCATTTACTATTAATGCTTTTGACAAACTGCCTTGTGGCATACCTGAAAAGTCATATGATTTCAGGTATTCTTTGCACCTTAAATTCATAAAAATTTGCTTTCTTCCTACCTCACCCTTGAAGTTTCTTTTATATTTTTATACTCTGCATTGCAACTAGGCCCAAGAGCTGGTAATGAGTATAAAGTATTCACCTCTTTAAAACAGCAAAATCTACACACCCATCTCACTGTAGACCAACAGCCCTCTCACCATTATGAAAAATTCTAGAAAAATTTATTTGATTTGAAAACAAAAAAAATAGCCATTTATAACTTCATAATTTTACCAGTTTCTTGCCTCCCTTTAACAAATGCCTTTATCTGGCCACAAACTTTATTGACTCAAATAATGATAAATGTCCATTTGCTAATGTAGTCCTTGACCTGTAACATGCCTTCAACATGTAAAACTTTCTGTTTTTCTTTCTTGTAACCGTGTTTTTGCACATCACTTCTCAGTAATTTAAATCCTTGCTCAGTCACCTCATTAGTGTATGCTATGTATATTCCTCTTACCTATTCTCACTTTTGGGATACTCTAAGGTCCCATTCTTGAACTTTTTCCATGAATAATCTCTCCTTTTCGATCAAAGCCATTCTTTATGCCGATGTCTTTTACTTACTCAAAGAAGGTAAAGGCAGTAGTGACATCCACTTCCACCAGCTTAATAGCCTTTGTCTCTCATAAAACAATAACAAGTTATGTCTAAATGGTAACAAAACCTGGACTGTGCTTATTGGCTCCTCACTCAGAATATCTACAAATGTCACCAATCATCTCATAGAACTTATGGGGTAAATCAGTATCAGTCACAAGCTCTTACAGCTATCTGGTATAAACTTAGACTGTTTTCTAACACCTTCAGACTGATACACTTCTCTCAAAATTCCTCTCTAGACCTTAACATTGCTGCGTATTCATGGTTCATCTTACACTTGTGGTGAAGCATGCTATAACAAAATTCTTATCTTTGCCCTTGGTTAAGTATGCTCTTTCCCTCCCCTCCATTTGCGACTCTCAAAAGGCTTCACATTTGCAAACTGTGCAAGCGAAAACATGGCTGGTCATTCACCTTTCAAACATATGGACCCATCACTGCCAGCTTATCCCATCCACTAGTACTGTTCCTATTTGCTAAAGAGGTGTTTTCTATTGGCTGATACTGTCTATAAACTGGCAGCTGGAATTCTGTCCTGTACTATTAATTCCTGTGACTATCATCCACATTCTTAACTTAAACAGCCCTCTGCATAGGCTTATCCCCACAACATGCTTATTCTCTAAGCCTCTTCTAACTGTGTGGAACAATATTTCTCCTTTACATTTCCAACTTTACCAATTTAAGTGTTTTCAAACTTCCCTAACCCCGCATCTTTTTGACACTACGCAATGTAGCTGTTACTCTCAAACCATTCCATAATCTCTCTCTTTCATCATTGTAACTTTACTTGTACTATCTTTACATTAAGTGAAATCAGTTTTTAATTCCAAACATATTTGACGATTGCTGCAGCCACTGGTATCAGCGATATAATACAATAAGAGAAAAATGTTAAATGTTTCCATGTCAGTGAAAATAGGGATATGTTAGAGATGCGTGTTTTAAATAGAAATCTGAATTACTTGGATGCACTGTCTTAAATAAAAGATAGTACAATAGGCTATTCCATTTACATATGGTGATAGGGTCACACGTGGACATAGTACCATATATTATTCTGGTAACACATTGTGGTAGTGCAGTTTGCTTTTCTGGTCACTTATGATGATAGATCACACATATATAGTGCTTTGTGCTGTGAATAACAGAAAGCTATAGAGAATGTTTCTTCAATTTATATTGGTGAATTGTAGTTAGTGTGCAGGGTCTATATTAGTTTGCCAAAATGTTATTCTGGTGAACACCTATTCATCAACCCCTAATCAGTGAAAATCACATTAGCAATTCACTGAATTTACTAAGGACAATGAAATATTTGCAGGAAGCACAATGGACCGACTTGAAACTGACTCAAACCCACCCAAGTGGGGGGGGGGGGGGTTGGCCCCCACCCCCCCACCTATATACACAAAATCCGAGATTGTACTACAGTGGAGAAAAAGAGAAAGTTCTGTAGTTGTCTGTTGTGCTTCAGCCAACTATTTAATTACCATTAATAAATTCAGTGAATTATTCAATTTTGAGCCTATGAACAGGGGTTCACTGGAATAACATTTTGGTGACCTAATATAGACCCAGTGTGCAATACCAATCTGACAATATGCAAAATGTGCATTGATACCCTATTTATAGGATGAACATTCTCCAACAGGGTATTAATGTACAGATTTTGCCCAATAAAAAGTAAGTCTGCATCTTTAAGGCAGCATATTAAGCTGCCATGAAGTACAAATTAAAGAAAGCAAATGGACACTATTTTTCTGCTCCATAAATTGATCAACTTGGTATGCTCAAAAACCCAAGTACTTGAATGTTATTTTCCCGAGACGAAAACAACATAAACTTAAAACCCAAACCATGAATTTTTCCCAGGGTAAGTAAACACTTGCCCACAACTTTATGAAAACACACCATAGTATCTGAAACCCAAATAGGTGGGGAGGCAATGCACCCCACACCCCCCTAACTATATATACTAACTCCAAGATCACACTACAGTGGGGAAAAGGGCATATTTTCCCACATTGGGAAAGTGTTTACTTGCCCTGGGAAAACCTGCACAGTTTGGGATTTCAGTTTTCGTTAGTTTTGTTTCGCGAAAATAACTTTTGAGTATATGGGCTTTCGACCATGCAAAGTAGACCCACTAAACATGCCTTTGCTGTTTGACAACTGTAAAAAAGGGAGAAGTAAATAAGTAAATAAAAAGGAAAAAGGAGCATGTGTTTGTTTGTGTGTGTGTGTGTGTGTGTGTGTGTGTGTGTGTGTGTGTGCGCGCGCGCGCACGCGTGCGGGCGTGTGTGTGCATGTGTGATTTCTGCATGTCTCTCAGTTTCTGCTTCTTTGAGTGTATACATGCAATTACTGTATGCTTAGTGTGTGTGTGTGTGTGTGTGTGTGTGTGTGTGTGTGTAGACATTATTAAATATTTACATAATGAATGTTCTAAATGTAAAATATGTTCTCCTGATTACATATCCTACATAAACTTTGGAACAATAGGCAGAAGAACAATTTTTAAGTTGCAAATATAAAAATGTATACATAGATTAACAGACCAATTTCAAAGTAGAATAATATCCTACCAAGTGGGTATTACATGGATCCTAGGGTGTAGAGGCCCTCGGCCTACAGCATCAACCCTGGGTGTTTCCTAATGCCAACCTAGAGAATATTTTTGCTTACCTATTATTGATTCATGCAAACTCTGACACTTCTATTCATAAAAAGTAAGACTTTTAGTCAACCATCTTCATGATATATTTACTAAATGAAATGGTCTGCCACATACCTCTCAACTCTACAGATTTTCGCAGAATATCCAGATTTTTGCCTCATATTTTTGGACCGTTTTTCATAAAATTGTGGTTTTCTGGCAAATCAGTAGCAAATCATTAAATATTGAAATCAGAATATAATGTCAGACATTTGAGTTTCAGACGTCATACCCTTAAAAAAATCAAGCTAATGCAAAACCTGTCCTTCTTTCAACTTTCTAAGGTTGTCAGAGCAATATTTAAGAATTGTCCCTATTGGCCTTTGACCCCCCCCCCCCATTATTTATGGCTTTGTCCAGATTTCTTGCTCTAAGAGGAAGAGAGGTATTGTCTGCCATACCACAGCCAAGTTCAGCAAATGGAACTGTTGTCACAAAAACAAATTGCTTAACTGAGCATTTAAGAAAGTGCATGTTTAACATTGCATGTTACTTAAAACCCAAACAGTTTAGGTCTCATACTTCCTTCTAGTTAACATAATTTTGTGAAGCATAACAGGAGCTTGTTACAGCAGTTATGCTATAAGAAGAAGATCACCACCAGTCTATGGTAACTTGGAGCAGTGTCGTTCAATCATTTAGGCATTCCTGATACTAACTATAGTTACATTCTGTACATATGAAATGCCTAAACAGAAAACTAAATGTGCTACTGCAAAAGATACTCAGAATGCCAGCTATTTATGGCAGTATCATTGACTTTTATACTGAAAAGAAATATTTGCTTGGTCTTTTTACTGCCAACGCGTCCAAATTCTTAATAAAAAAAATGTGAAAATTCTTAACAAAGAAATACCATTAAAAATGTAATCAGCATGATAATTTTATTTTAATTTAATCTCTCTATTCCTGTTGTAGTACTCAAGATAATTCAATTTTGCTTTGTTGTACCACTTAAACTAAACCACTAGATGGCAGCAAAACTATAAGGAATAAAACCATCATTTCCTCATTTTTAGCTTTTCAGACCATGGAGGAAGAAAAAGTATACCTAGCATTGCTTTGTTTAATATTAATAACAAGAGGTATGAATACAGAGCAAAGATCAGTGTTTATTTTTGCAAAACCTCTTTTACCATGAATGTCAGTGTAAAATAATTCAGATTTGTGGATGCACATTAAACCACTGAATGCAATGTGATGCAAAATGAGTTTCAGGTACAAGTCTGGCAGAGGATTGCAGAAGTTAGAACTGTTTACCTTATCAAATACTAACAGTGAATGCATATTAGTTTATGTTTGTGCGAGGCATTGTAAATATGTTAGTGTTGTGAGTTATGGCTCACAAATGCATCAACTAAATGTAGCCTAGGTGCTTGCTGTCACTGGATTTTACACCAATGAACTAAATGCTTGATAGTGAAATGACTAAGTAAGGGTGAGAAACACAGAGATGCTCACGGCAGGTTTTCTTTGTACTCCATAATGTGAAAGCATTCACTCAGTTATCATACCATGTGCAGGTCTGCACAGTTAAACTGTTCTATAGACCATCCATTTAAAAACTTCTGCAAGTTCTATAATCAGTTGGCTTTTGAAACAATTTTAGTAATGTACATAGCAATATTTGATGTAGACACTCGTGGAAATAGTTATTTGATTTATTTTGTTACTGTGTTCATACTTCTTTATACAATTTCAGTAACATTATTTAAAAAGTTTACAACAAAAGTAAGTAACATCATTCTGAAACATCATTTTATCTGTAGGGGACGTATCCCATATCATTTCAGCCCTATACTTCTGAGGTAGAAACACTTTGAAGCAAAGGCTGAAATGCAAACCCCAATGGTAGTGACCTCATTTGATGAATGCAGATTGTGGGCAATTGCTTATTATTGATTTTTTGTTTATTTACTTTTTGTTGAACTATTATATCCTTATTAACGAAGCATTACCATTCAAAGTGTAACAATATATCTGCACAGAGCCAGAGGGAAAGTGGATCCTGCAATTTAATAGCTTTGTACATGTTGCAAAACAGTGCTCAGAGGGCACAAGTGTGCACATCCATGTGCTTTAGTGCGGTTGCACCAGTGACTTTTTATTCCTCATTATCTAGAAGTGATTATTGGTACTTGCTCTTATATCATTCTCTTGTCTTTAATTGCCATCTCCTTTTTATTTCTGTTATCTTTCAGCCCTAGCTGTCTTTCCTATATTCAAGTATAATTTACTCTGTATCCTCTGCTTGTCATGACAATGCATTAGCTTGTGGAACAATAGTGCTCTATCGTATCATACGGGTTTTCTCTGTGTGCATCTTCTCTAACCAAAGAGATTAAAAATTTTATGTGTGCTAACAAACTGTATCCAAATATAAAATTGCCCCTGGTCTTTCACGCTAATCAAAACAAAGGCAATTCTTATACAAAGCAACATTTACATTTTAGTTCCTGGGTGTCTTCTAGACATCAGCTGTAGCAGAGTAACTAGGTAGCCATTCATGTTGAATGGATGAGCTCAACAAAATCTTTGTCTCATGAAACATAAATCAATATTAGAACAAGGTGCAGTATTGAGCATGAGTCTCGTTTGAAAACAGCACTAATGTCAATTGGTTCGTCTGAGCTCAGCACCCACAGGAACACAAAAGGAAGACTACACCACTATGAGATGTGCACATCATCATCATATGCTGTCATGAGTACTAAGTCAACGCCTGCACAAAGCACAGGTATACACAGTCAGGATCATAGGCCTGAGGCCTCTGTTTGTGGTCAATAGGTAGGCAAAATGAATAGCTGCCATGATTCTAGAAGAATGTTTAAAAAGTTAATGACATTTAAAGTTTCTATAAAACCATGCTGCTGGTAGATTGAGTAAAGATGAAAACAAAATACGGTGACGGCAAATTATAATAGTATTCTTGCCAAAAATAACAGCAAGAAAACATATTTCAGTTTCCTCTGTTATTATTTCAAGCACAGTGAATAGATATTTTCATGATAACCCTGACTTTCTATTATCCTAGGTACTATATCTAATAACAGCAAATCCTGGGAAAACTACAGGATATAGAAAGTCTCATTTCAGTTTGGATGCATTCTCTTATTAATGCCCTGTGGTTTCACCTTCTAATAGTAATACAAGGACATTTGCAGTTTTGAAAATCCTTAGTGTACTTTTTTTTGTTTTGTCCTTTGTTTCTTTTTTGCTAATACCTTCCATTTATCCTTGCCTCCTGTAGACATAGTAGTTGAGAATGGGTAACATATATTATGTCCGAGATGCCATTTTTCAGAATATTTACTTTTCTCAGAAGTATGGTGATTTCGGAGTTGATATATATAAGTTTGGGAATGAGGGTGGCTTGGGCTTCCCCCTGCAAAAAGACATTTTAAGGATCTTTGAGATTCATTCTTCTCTTGTGTTTTGGGTCTTTTTCTCAGCATGATGGCACTCAGCATTTGAATGCCAACATTTAAATAGGGAGCCCGGAGAATGGTAGGGAATGCTTAACACCTGCTTGCTGATATGTGCCCAAAAGTAACTTGTACAATATATCTTGGCAAAGAGAATGTGATTCTCAGTCAAAGGTATTAGCCATTGTGTCTGCACATTTGGAGATTACTTGTCTGTGTGAAAGATTTTGGTGGTGACCTCACTGTAATTAAATCTCATGCTTGTTAATATATGGCAGCATTACTATACTATAATCCACAGTGTAAAATGTAGACACTTCTGGAAGTCATAGGCAACTGTCTTTTGGGTTTTAGTATAAACACCATTGAATATCTTAGATGAGACATTATAAGGAGATCTTGAAGGTGTCATATAAAATTCTAGTTCATTGTGAGGGGCCACAGAGAAATCAAGGATAATTGCTATTTATGCAGATAATGTAATTGCTATTTATGCAGATAATGTCTTACACGCAGACTATATATATATATATATATATATATGTGTGTGTGTGTGTGTGTGTGTGTGTGTGTGTGTGTGTGTGTGTGTGTGTGTATGTGTGTCTGTTTAAGGAATGAGCTATCAGTAGAACAATAGGTATGCATAATTCTATATAAGAAGTTAGGGAATGATTAATAACAAAAGCACTGGAAGACAGTGATGTTTTTCCCTCACAATATCAACAATAAGCCTGATAATGTCAATAAACTAGTTGTGACATACTAAATTTGATCTAGTTATTACATGCTGACCCTTATTAACCTGATCAGCCTTCAGTTTAGTAAATGTTCTGCTGTATGACCTTTTGTATTACTTGGATATATTAAATGTGATCACTTTAGGAGATAAGTTACAGAGCCATAAATTTAATCTTAAACCTCTGTGGTAGGGCTGCATCGTCAGTAAACTTACAAACTGTACTTAAACCTGCTGCCCTGCTGCCTATTACGAAGCTTTGCACTTCTTCCCAACGATCACTGTAGTGCATAAACAACACAGAATGCGGTTTCCATTTGTCTTTCTTGCCCTCCTAATAACTGTACTGGAGCATGAAATAAAACATGTCCCACCATGGGAGCACTACAGAATGCTGAAAGCCCCAAATCCTGAAGCCCAAACTCCTGAGACCAAAATCCTGAAAGTTCAAAATACTGAAAATTCAAAATACTGAAAACTCAAAATCGTGAAAACGCATAGGATACCAGCACTCACTATATTCCAGCACAAGTACATACAGAAACATATTACCCTTCGACTAAATGCAGGGGGGCAGGCCCCCTGTACCCCCTGCTACTTAACTATATCAACTCCAAGATTGCACTTCACTACACTAAGTGCAATCTTGGAGTTGATATATTTAAGTAGCATGGGGTGTGGTTGGGCACAGCCCCTACATTGGGGTGCAGGGGTGCTTGTCCCCCTGCTTATACTTGGAGAACAGTAATATAGTTTGTGTTTTATTTGTCTCTGTATGTACTTGTGCTGGAATATAGTGAGTGTTGGTATCCTACGTGTTTTCAGGATTTTGAGTTTTTAGTATTTTGTGTTTTTTTTTTCAATAATTTTTATTTTCATATTTCCATTTATATAAATCAAAATAATTTCCATTCTTACAGCATGACCATAGGTGAGTCTTATACACTGTAGTCAATATAGTAAAATGTAGGTCATAAAACATCTATTTACACTATATACAAAGATGCTTTCTCAGTCAATTCCGTTGTTATAAAAACAACATATACAATAAGGATTTCACGTTCATAGCTTGGCTGTGTGATCGTGTGTATATTTCTAGGTTCCTTTGTACCTTGTTACTATGTAGTATGTATGATGTTTTATGCTAGTGTGAGGTTAAAGGTTTGCTCTCAAATTTCTCGGGCTTTCATATTTTTGTTTCTTTTATCCATTTGGGCTAAAAGATGTTTTATAGCTATTTTTTAATCCCTCCCAAGAGATATTTGTAGGGTCTAACCATCTGAGAGCTATGTATAGCTTCATTAGTAAGAAAATTATTATAAGTATATTCACTTGTCTTCCTGATATGTTAGATGGGAGAATATGTAGAAGGGTAAATTCCCATGTTATTGTTTATGTTTGATATCCCATTTTTTGCAGTTGTATTTTGAGGGAATTCCAGAGTTTGTACACTCATTTGCAACTCCAAAATATATGCATTAGGTCTGCTACCTTGTCCTTACAGTGTGGACAGTATGGTGATTTAGATGCATTGAATTTGTGGAGTATTGCAGGTGTGAAATATGCATTATTATTTATCATGAGTTGCATGTATGACAGTTTTTTAAGGGGTATACTTTTCAGTGTTAGATTAATTGCATGACTTATTTGCTGGTCGTCTATGGATGGTTTTAATTTTCTCCAATAGTTAGAGAAAAGGAGGTCCTCCTGAAATTTGATTTTGCCTATCATTTTATATGAGTCAGATATTGTTTTCCTTGTAAGAATAGTCTTCCAAAGCAGAGTACAGTTTTCCATGTCACTATTAAGTATAGTAAAGTTTTGGAGGTAGCTGGAACACAACTTTTTGATTTGTCTTAGAATTATTATATATGATTTGGGTAGATTTAGGTTACTTTTAATTTCTTGGATTGTACCATTAAGGTATGGGTAGATATCTCAGATTATTTTGACCTTTAATCGAGGAAAAGAGTAAAGGTACAGCATCTTGTTATTTATTTTTAGATTTGGATTTTTTGGAGGGGTTGTAGTATTACCATAGCTTGCCCAAGGTTTAAGGAATGAAAGAGTTTTTGTGTTATATTTATAGAATGTTTTAAGGGATCTGTAATGTTGTAG
Source organism: Protopterus annectens (assembly GCF_019279795.1). NCBI lineage: Eukaryota > Metazoa > Chordata > Ceratodontiformes > Protopteridae > Protopterus > Protopterus annectens. Next base: position 431,018,723 of record NC_056751.1, on the reverse strand, counting down.
GTTTGTAAATCTTTTTTGTTTAAACAGGGAAGCACTTTGGGATTGATGCCTAGTGCTTTAATTTACCTATAGAATATTGTCACCCAAGGAGGTGCCAAGTTTTCATTGTTGGGTTATATTCTGCTATTCTCAATATTCTGTTAGTGTTAATAATAGAGTAATACGTTTTAAAATATGGCAGGTTCAGACCCCCTTTGCTCTTGGGAAGTATTAGTTTTTGATACAAGATTTTTTTTTTTTTTTGGGTTCCCATATGAATTTTGCTAGGAAGGTTTGAATTTGTTTGAAAATTTTATTATGTATAGTTCTCTGTGATGTCATGAATATAAATGTTAGTCTAGGTAAAATTTTCATTTTGATTACTGATACTTTGGCCAGGAATGGCAGCTTAAGGTTATTCCACCTTTTATAGTCTTGTATTATGCTTTGCCATTTAAGAGTTATGTTATGCTGGTAGAATTCCTTGTTGCTCTAGAAGAAAGTAATTCCCAGATATTTAGTTTCTTCTTTAATTTTTATTGCATCTATTAGTGGTATTAATGAGATAAGTTTGGGCAGCCTTAAGGGGAAGATATTAGTTTTATTGAGGTTTAATTTGTAGTTTGACATTATTGAAAATTGTTCAATTGCAGTTATTATTTTGGTTATGTCTGAGTTTGGTGTAGTGAAGTACATGTTCAGATCATCTGCAAAGGCAGTGAAATATACTTTGAAATTATGTGTTGAGGAGTGGTTATGGTATGTGTTTTGTTTAATAGAAAGAAACAGGAGTTCTAGGTATAGGTTGAACAGAAAGGGCAATAACGGACATTCTTGTCTTGTTCCGTTTTTTTATCATAATTCTATTTGACCATGTTTTATTTATATATAGGGATGTGTATGGATTGCTATAGAGAATTTAGATGATCTGAATTAAACTGATAGGTATGTCAAAATAAGGTAATGTTGGAAGTAAAGATTCTAGGCTGACCCTGTCAAATGCGGTGTGGGCATCTACTACCATTGCATAGATATTAATATTCCTCTGATTTACAAAAGATATTAATGCATCCAATGTTAGAGTGTTGTAGCTGGTCTGTCTTTGTGGTGTGAACCCAGATTGCTCTGGAGAAATGATTTTCTCTATCAGGTTTTTATATCTGTTTGCGAGTATTGAGGTCAGGATCTTTGTATCTATATTTAAAAGGGAGATGGGTCTATAACTATCTGGGTGTTTGAGGTCTGCATGTTCTTTTAATATGAAAATAGTTTTGGAGGTATTGAAGTGAATATAATTTATGTTGTTCTTTATTATATAGTTCGACACATAGTATAGTAGTTTAGCAGCTGGGGGGGGGGTGAAAGTTTTATACAATTCTGAAGTAAGTCCATCTGGCCCTGGGGTCTTATGTGACTTTAAATGTTTAATTGTTGTGCTTATCTCATTAATGGAAATAGGTTCTGTTAGATTTTTTTTGTTGTTGATCTAAATCTAGTTTAGGCAATTTAAGTTTTAGAAGAAAACATTTTCTATCTTACTTAGATGTTTGTAATGTTTGTTCTCCATAGATTTGAGAGTATATTTGCTCGAATACTTTGATAATTTCTTCATTTCTTGTGTAGTTTTTGTCCTTGTAATTTATTTCTAATATATTTGAGGTGGTTTTGTGTTGAGAGATGATTCTCGCCAAGGCTCTGGATGGTATTAGGGCTTCCTCTGTGTAATTAGCTAACAATCTTACCTCATAAAATGACTGATTTCAGGTTTCTAACATATAGCGGTCTCTTTGTAGTTTTAGGAGATCGATTTCAGTTTGGCTATTTGGGTTATTTAGTAGTTCTCTTTCCAGTTGTTCTTTTTCCCTTTCAATGTATACTCCTCTTTTAATTGTATTTTTTTATAATATGCTGCTTTTTTGATTAATATTCCTCTGATTTGTGATTTGGCTGCAGCCCATTATATGTCTATTGGGACTTGGGATCTGGAGATATTTGCAAGGATTGTCTTAAAATATTCTTTCAACTTCTTTTATTACATCTGTTTTGATGAGCAGGTTAGGATTCAATGACCAGTTATGAACACTATTAGCTAAGTATAGTTTTTTGTCCCAGTTAATAAACAATGTGACTTTGGAATGATCCAAGAAAAATCTAGTGTGTATAACTGTTGATGGATCCATGTTAATGAGTATGTCTGAGATTGAAAAGAAGTCTATTCTTGATCTCATTTTGTGGCACTGCGAGTAGAATGTGAATTTCCTGGACTTATGCTCATTATTTCCATATTTAAAGGGGTCGTATAGTTTAAAGTCTTGTTTAAGTTCATTTAGAGCTATTGTGGCTTGTTTATTATATGTTTTAATTGGGTTAGATTTGTCTTTTTCTGGGTTTTGATATGTGTTCCAGTCACCCCCATTTACTAGGTAGTGATCTTTAAGTTGGTTTAGAACTGGGTAAAGTGACATAAAAAAGAGATGTTGGTTACTACACGGTGCATATAGATTAAGCACCTTTGTGGGTTTTGGTAATCCTGGGTTGGTAAATGTTAAGTAACACCATCTTCTCTCTTTGTCTGGCTTAGTCTCAAGTATCTTGTCTTGGAATTGATTTTTAATTACTATGGCAACCCCAGCACTGTTTGTTTTATCCCCTGTTGCTATAATATGTCTTATCCATTTTTTCCCCAGTTTCTGTCCATTGTTCTGTAGTTAAGTATGTTTCTTGTATTAATATAAGATCGGCTTTGGTTTTCAGAGTAAAATGCAAAAATAGTTTTCTTTTTTTCTGTATTTTGGAGTCCTTTAACATTCCGCATCTCTACTTCCCACATTTATTTGTTAAGTATGTTTGTTCTACATGACTTGCATGTTAGTTTGGTTTTATGGTCTTTGTATGTGATGTTGATATGTGTTTTTGGAAAGCAACTAACTATTCCTGTCCCTACCCTGTGCTTACCTACTGTAACCCTGGACCAGGAATAAAAGGGGGAATAAAGTGAGAGATTAACATATACATTTCATTTCCCTCTGATCTTTGGTTGTGTTCTCTCTTTGTGTGTAGGTTGAAAGCATGTTAGCCCCCTCACATTACTATATACAGTACGGACCAAGCTGAACAAACTAGTTCCCTAAAAAACACTGCTGTGAAGTATCCCTAGTCTCTTCCTTTTAGGGCACACACACACACACACAAAAAACATTTAAAGTTGAAGCACACAGAAACATAAAACATACATCCTACATAGATGAAAACCCCCTTTCATCCCACAGATTTATATAATGTGCTTATTTTGGGGTTGGTGCTGCTTGGAACTCAGACACTGCAATGAAGTATTGTGCAGAGCATTCACTTCTTTCTTCGTTCACACAGCCCCAAATAAGAACACCTCACATACAGTCTGAGAAACACTTTCAGACACACAGACCACATCACCCACCTGTACATTGTGATAGTCTTCACACAACCCATGACCTTTCACACACCAACCCCCTGCCAGCAGACATGCACAGTGCAGACCTGCTCACTCATTCCCACATAAAAAACATGCCATAAAATACTCAACAACAGTCTTCTACCTACATCCAGGACACAACCTTGACCTAGAGCACTCACTTCAGACTCATACTGCACCCATACATTCACATGCACATACTGCAAACTTCTGATCCATGCTTATTTAAGTGTACTGCACACTTTCAACCATGTACACTCTTTTGTCCAATCACTCACAGCAGCTAACAAACTAAATGTGTAAATCACAATCAAGTACTCACTCTAAACCCTTCTTGCATCTACAAGACACACTTACGTCCAAACACCAAACTCACTCACACCATCCTATCTGCAAGTATTTCCTCTGATATGCATAGAACCTTATGTAGCCACAACCTCAGTTACTCACATACTACAAAAGCAACGTGGTATTCCTGTAGGCAGAAAAACCAAAGTGCACTAAAAGTAAAAAACAAAAAAAAGCTTAATGGTAAGCGCTTTCACTGTTAACAACATCTTCATCAGACATCTCCATCAAAGAAAGTTATCCATTTATATTCAAAATAACTAATCAACATCAAAAAACAATCAACTAATTAAAACATGAAACTCATTCTTAAAGTGTCAGCACTTAAAACAACTATCTATATACAGAGTACAAGAACACATTTCAACCATAATTTCAATGTATGAACACATATAAAAAATTATACATATAAAAACATACACAAACCCAAAAACTTTAATGTTTCAAAGGTTTCTGTTTTAAAAAAAGGTTTTAATGAAACCATATCATTAATACCAGGGGGGTGATCTGCCCTAAAGTACACAATCCATTTCTGTTCACAGGCCTCTGTCTTATTCTTAATGTCACCTCCCATTACACTCTCAGCAACAATCTCTAGTACAAAAAAACTTAAAATGATGTTGATCACTATTACACCACACATGCTTCACCAGAGCATTAATTTATTTATTGTTCCTGATGTCTCTTAAATGCTCAAGCACCTGTTCTCTAAAGGAACGGTTAGTCTTCCCAATATAGTATACATTACAGCATGTACAAAGGCATAGTACGCTATGATCTTAGTAGTGCAATCAGCATAAAATGAAAAATCTACAACACACCACTGTGTAGGATATGCAAAACTACTACAAACATGCAAATATTTACACATACTGCATTTCCTACAAGGAAACATACCTTTCCTTTGGGAAGCTATCGTATGTGGAGTCTCATATTTCCTGTAACAAAGCTGCCGTTTAATAGATAAATTATTTTTGAAAGCAAAACTCGGTCTTTCAGTAACAATCTCCCTTAATTCATCATTCACATACAAAATATTCCAATTTATTTTCACAATATCACAAAACAAATTGGCATCATTGGAATATGTTAAGGGGAACCTAATCTTTCTACCAATAGTGCACAATTGTGCAGAACACACTGTATTGGGGATATCTGAGAAAAATGGTCTACCCCCACCATCTCTGTCTCTGAGTACTGATTTTATACATTCATCAATCTCTTTCTGCTTATAACCTCTATCAATAAAATCTTGTTTGAGTTGCTCAAAGGCTTCTTTTAACTGTGTGTCATCACTATGTAACCTCATCATCCTAATAAACTGGCCAGTAAGAACTTTCCTAGCAATATGGTGTGGGTGCATACTATTTCTATGCAATAACTTATTTTTCCTAATTCCCTTTCTATAGATCCCCATATTAAAGGTACCTATTCTTGACCTTTGTACCTTCACATCAAGGAAGTTAATCTGTTCGGTGGAATATGTATGTGTATATCTCAGAAAAGAAGTGCTACTTCCTAGGAACTCAATGAAGGATAGTAATTGTGTCTCACTACCCCCCACAACATAACAATGTCATCAACAATTCTTTTGTACCATATTATATTATGGCTATACACATTATTCATAATCACATCATCTTCCCTGTTAGCCAAAACAAGGTTGGCATAGCTGTTGGCTACTGTAGGTAGTAAACTCTGTCAAAAATGAACACACTATTTTCCAATATGAGCTCAGCTAAACTACAAATAAGATTTACCTTCTCATTAGAGTAAGAACCATCTTTGGTCAAAAGTTCTCTCAGGTTCTCAACCCCCCACTCATTGGGAATGATGGTAAACAGTGAAATGATGTCTGAGGTTACCAAAAAAACTGCTTTATGAGCTTCAGTACTAGTCATACCTTTGTAAAGATCTTCCAAGAAATGTTCAGTGGTGTTTCATTTCATGATCCCTGCATTTTTTGTTTATTCCTTGCTGCTTGTTTGTGCGTGGGTCAGGAGTATGGCAGAAGGCAGCAGCCTGGAACTGGATTACAACTCTGGGACTCTGAGCCAGGCCTTGAGAATGGATCACTTTGAGAACATCCTTTCTGTGAGATTGAATCCACTTATTAGCATTCCTTTGGATACTATCCCCCCATTGAGTATAGATCAAGAATCCTGGAAGTGATTTGAAATGAAGTTCGAAGAATTAGAGAATAGACTTTATAACTATAAGTACCTTCAATGGCAAAGGTTGCATCTAGAGGCAGAGTTGTACTATAAGGTTATTCCTATGGGCATGCGTATTCTGAATATGCTTACATATGATGACATTTACCCTAATCTATTAAAGCAATGGCCGAATATGAACTTAAAATTGAGTTTCAATCATATACAGTTATTTATAGACTTCTTTAAGCCACAGAAGACGTCACTGCTAGATGAAATTAAAGAGCTACAGAATGAACTGCAAACACCTTTTTCTGCTGATATTGTGCAAGATAACCTTGATAATTTGTATGAGAACATTGCAGCATATGATAAAAGGCTACAAGCAGTAAAAGTTAGGAAATTACAGAGAGACATTACAGACTTCAGAAATGGAACAGTTTTTACTTGGTCTAGACAAGGCTATGCCAATCAATATGATAATCAAGTGCACTAGCCTATAGAAAGAGATCAGAATGGGGCTAGATTAGTGCCTGTGATGACATCATCAAATCAGCCTATTCACTTGGCATGTGAATCGCAGGAGGGAGGATTAGATGTGGCTAAGTCAGCCTCCTAGCTTACATCATCATCTAGTCCAGCTGATTCAGTGGGACTGCAAGTTAAAATGGCCGTAGGGACTTCCATGGCATCTACGAGTATGCATAGCTGTGATAAGAATGTTTTAGCAAGAGTAAATGCTGAAACTGAGTTGAATAATCTACTCTTCTCTGCTAAGAGCCCTTTTCAGCTGCCAGAACCATTGCCTTTCAAGCAGATACAATGTGACAACAGGTTGAGGAGTCGAGGGAGGAAAGGCCAACCACGTCGCATACAAACTGCAGAGAATTGGGGTGTCTACAAAAACATGAGGAACACAGTAAGAAAGACTTAATTGTAAATCTTTCATCACATGTTTTGACTGATTCCAGGTGTTCTGTGCTTAATAAAGGCTTGTCCTTTATACCATCGAAGAGAACTGACATGTGGGACATTTTATTGAGTTTGAAAATGTTTTGTAGAAATGTCTCTTTGTCTGCAAGTTTTAAAAATGTGAATACTATGTGTAATACTGTTAAGTAACCAAGTACGTTTACGCCCAAGTTGCACTCTTCTGTGGAAGCTTTTTGCAATGTTTGTGAAAAGGAAATTATAGAGTATTTTGCTGTACAACGTAAACTGACGTTTTTCAACTTGAGTTGAGCAGAGCATGATGCACTGAATGAATTAAAGGGGATTAGGAGTTTAGAGATTCGACCAGCAGATAAAGGAGCTGGGGTTGTACTTTTAGACAAAGAGAAATATTTGAACAGTATGTTAGCTCTACTTAGTGATTAGAGCACTTTTGTAAGTATTACTAAAGTGGTAGTTCAAGCTTTGATAGAGAAAGTGTTACTCCTAGTGTTTGATTTGTTGATCACTAGGGTTATAACCAAAGATATATTTAAATATTTTAGTGTTGATACCCCTACCATCCCTATATTATATGGATTGCCAAAGGTACATAAGAGTCTGGTTGACCCACCTATGCACCCGATTGTGTTGGGCAGAGGATGGGTGACTGAACCTTTGAGCATTTTCATAGAGAAGATGTTACACCCTATTGTAGATAAACAGCTTACAGTTTTGAGAGATACTAAACATTTCTTGGAAGATCTTTACAAAGGTACGACTAGTATTGAAGCACATAAAGAAGATTTTTGGTAACCTTATACATCAATTCATTGTTTACTGTCATTCCCAATGAGTGTGGGGGTTGAGAACCTGAGAGAACATTTGACCAAAGATGGTTCTTACTCTAATTAGAAGGTAAATCTTATTTGTAGTTTAGTTGAGATCATATTGGAAAATAATGTGTTCATTTTTGAGAGAGTTTACTACCTACAGAATGTTGGCGTAGCAATGGGCACAGCTTGTGCCAATAGCTACTCCAACCTTGTTTTAACTAACTGGTAAGATGATGTGATTATGAATAATGTGCCATAATATAATATCGTACAAGAGATTTGTCGATGACGTTTTTGTGTTGTGGAAGGGGGTAGTGAGACACAATTACTAACCTTTTTTGAGTTCCTAGGAAGTACCACTTCTTTTCTGAGAGTTATCCATACATATTCCAGTGAACAGATTAACTTCCTTGATGTGAAGGTGCAAAGGTCAGGAATAGGTACCTTTAAGATGGGGCTCTATAGGAAGGGAATTAGGAAAAATATATTATTGCATAGAAATAGTATGCACCCACACCATATTGCTAGGAATGTTCTTAATGGCCAGTTTATTAGGATGATGAGGTTACATAGTGATGACACACAGCTGAAAGAAGCATTTGAGCAACTCAAACAAGATTTCATTGATAGAGGTTATAAGCAGAAATAAATTGATGAATGTATACAATCAGTACTCAGAGACAGAGATGGTAGGGGTAGACCATTTTTCTCAGACAACCCTGATAGAGAGGGTTCTGCACAATTGTGTACTAATGGTAGAAAGATTAGTTTCCCTTAACATATTCTAATGACGTCATTTTGTTTTGTGATATTGTGAAAAGAAATTGGAATATTTTGTATGTGAACTATGAATTAAGGGGGATTGTTACTGAAAGACTGAGTTTTGCTTTCAAAAATAATTTATTTATTAAAAGGCAGCTTTGCTACAGGAAAGATGAGACCCCACATATGATAGCTTCCCAAAGGAAAGGGACGTTTCCTTGTAGGAAATGCAGTATGTGTAAATATGTGCATGTATGTAGTAGTTTTGTACATCCTACACAGAGGTGTGTTATAGATTTTTAATTTTATGCTGATTGCACTACTAAGATCATAGCGTACTATGCCTTTGTACATGCTGTAATGTATACTATATTGGGAAGACTAACCGTTCCTTTAGAGAACAGGTGCTTGAGCATTTAAGAGACATCAGGAACAATAAATAAATTAATGCTCTGGCTAAACATGTGTGGTGTAATAGTGATCAACATCATTTCAAGTTTTTTGTACTAGAGATTGTTGCTGAGGGTGTAAGGGAAGGTAACATTAAGAATAAGACCGAGGCCAGTGAACAGAAATGGATTCTGTTCTTTAGGGCAGATCACCACCCCTGGTATTAATTATATGCTTTCATTAAAACCTTTTTCAAAACAGAAACATTTGAAACATTAAAGTTTTTGAGTTTGTGTATGTTTTTATATGTATATTTTTTTATATGTGTTCATACATTGAAATTATGGTTGAAATGTGTTCTTGTACTCTGTATATAGATGGTTGTTTTAAGTGTTGGCACTTTAAGAATGAGTTTCATATTTTAATTAGTTTTAAGAATGAGTTTCATACTTTAATTAGTTGATTGTTTTTTTATATCGATTGGTTATTTTGAATATAAATGGATCGCTTTCTTTGATGGAGATTTCTGATGAAGCTGTTGTTAACAGTGAAAGCGCTTACCATTAAATTTGTTTTTTGTTTTTTACATTTAGTGCACTTTGGTTTTTCTGCCTACATGAATACCATGTTGGTTTTTTAGTTTCTACATTTGTTTTGCTTCAGTGGTGCTTCATTTCATGATCCCTGCATTTTTCTTTATTCCTTTTAGTTACTCTCATGTTGTGTCTAAAATACAATGATTTGAAACAGATGAAATAATTTTGTAAAATTTCACATTAAGCTACATTAAAATCTCCAAGCATTCGTATGTGCTTTGCATAGCTGTGCACTTTGTTGTTTTCAGCCTGAATATTTTTGCAATACAATCTTGAGAATGAGGGACTGAGATATGACCTTTAATATACAGGTGCAAAATACAGGGTCCTCTCATATTATGCATGATGCTTAATTTATTTTATGTTGTTATTAACTTGTATTCTAGAATGCAGTAAAGGTCTAGTACACATTTTTACTGAAATGTTACTCTAAAAGAAGAATAAGTAAAAAAAATCTCATTTAGTTACCAAGTAATTTTTATGTTGTAAAATATTATTACTAAAATACACAAGAACAATATATCGTGTTTCAGGTTTTGGCTTCATAGTGTATTTTATACCCAATTTCCACTGGCATTCGGGATAATTAACCTCTGAAGAAAAGGTAGGGTAAAAGTAATATCCAGTGCAACAACTTATTATTATACCAGGAGTGAAAAAAGAAAATAAAAGGAATCAAAAATATTTCAGTCAACAAGGCAATACTTCTGTCCCTGCATAAAGGGTAATACCTAAATTACATGTTCTAAAAAAGAAAATCTTGTGATGAGCAAATCAGGACAGAGATACCATTACATCCCTTAGGGGATAATGGCAGGTTTCCATTTTCTACTGAAGTACTCTTTTATAATTCTCTAGCACTATTAGTGTGAAATACTATAAAGTAACTGACAGATGTTTTCAAAACAAAAGTACTCAATTCAGTGTATCAGAGGACTTTTGGTGTCACAGTTTGGTATTATACCTGGTTTTGCTTGGCATGCTACATGACTTCTTCTCAAAATTAAGGTGAGAAGAGTGTGATAGTTTTACTATGTTGTGCTAACAAAGAAAGCAGAAAAATATGTTATAGCAAATAGGGTGAGCCCTAATCTCTAAGCACTGACAAGAGCAATATGTTGCCATGAGAATAAGGATCAGAATGCATTGAAATACCTTAGGATAGAATGGTAGTCTTGTGTGTATTTTCTACTTCATCATCATCATCATCATCATCATCAACATCCTTTTTTCCATTTTTCTACATGGAATCAGGGTGTCATGTTAACTGTCATCATCTTTCTTAATTTAATGCCACACTCTTGCCTTCTTCCACACTCATACCAGACTGTCGCAGATATTCTCTCACAAAATCCATCCACCTCTTTGCTGGATGCCCTAGTTTCCTCTTACCTTTTTCCTGTCTGTCCCAAATCTTCTTTACCAGACTGTTTTCTGCTGTTCTGCACATGTGCAAGAATCATTACAATCTGCTCTGTTTAATCTTTTCTGCAAATGGAGCTACTTGGTTTCTGCTCTTATCTCTTCATTTCTTCATCTGTCCCACAGTGTGTATCCTACCACCCTTCTCAGGCACTCCCATCACCTCTAGCTTTCTCATCTGAACTGCCTTTACTGCCCATGTTTCTGTACCATACAGTAGTACCGGTTGCACTACTGTTTTGTGCACCTTACTTTTCAGTGTCTTTAGCATTCTTCTGTCATGGACTATATCTTTTGGCAGAAGCCCCTCTGATTCTAGCTTTGACCTCTTAATTCAGATTTCTGTTCTCCTCAACCACCCCTCCTAGATACTTGAAGCTACTAACCTGTTCCACTATCTTCCCTTCAATCTCAGTTTTCAGCTTTTTCTAATTTCCCCCATTTGCTATAATTACGACTGTCTTATCTGTACTTAGTTTCATCCCATGTGCCTTCAGTTTTGCATTCCATTCCGCTATCCTTTCCTGAAGTTTTTGCTTAAAGTCTACATGTAATGCCACATAACCTGCATACAGCAACTTTGTTGATCTGTTCCCTCTGGCCTGTGGGTTAATGCAGTCTACCACCAGAATGAGCAGCAGTGGGCTCAGAGCGTAACCCTAATGCACACCCACTCTACTGGGAACCCCTTTGTGAGACCGAACACTGTTAGTAATTGAGTCATTGGGTCCTTGAACATAGCCTGCACTAATTTTACAAATATTTCTGGGACTTTGAACCATGCAGTACAAATCAACATTCTTAAGATCTTGTCATATGCTTTCTCCAAGTCTAAGAATGTCCAGTTGGACTCTTTCCCATTTCTAGCATCTTCTCGGATATCTTGTCTCACTGCATACATTGGGTTACTTGTGCTGCAGCCTGATCTGAATCTGAACTGCTCATCTTCCATCCCATCTTAATTTCCACTACTCTGCATATCCACTTGTCAATCACCCTCTTCAGAACTTTCATGCAATGTGACAGAAGTTTGATACCTCTGTACTGCCAACAGTTGTGGCTGTCCCCTTTGCTATTGTACACTGACATGAGTATCCTTATTTTCCAAAAAGAACCATAGCTATCCATGGGGAATACAGGAAAGTGGTGAAATGGGAGGAAAATTATGTAAAACAAAGTGAAAGGAGAGCAGGAATGTGCAGAAAGGGTGTAGGAAATAACCATAGCTATCCATTTCTACAACAGCAAAACCTGACAATATTTGATGAATATTAGCTGAATTTGGATTGTCACCTCGAGAGAGAGAGGTGACCACACCACAATCATGTTATATAGCCAACTGAACTAAATCAAGGGTGTCATGAAGACACTGGTGTGAAGTGGAGAGCTATGTATGAGATGATATTTTTTGGGACAGGTGCTCATTTTCTTTTTTGGCAGAGAGAGAGGAATGTTGGGGTAGGGACCTAGGTATGTGTGGGTAAGATAAGGTGGGTAGGTGACAGACAGGATATACAAGATGAGACACAGGTGTGATGAAAGACACAAGAGGGGAGTGAACACCATGGCTGGGGAGGCATCAAGAGACCATGGATGTCAAGTTTGGAGACAGTGAGAATCGAGTTCTCACCCCTTTGGACTGTCATCACTGTCACCTCATGGCACCCATGACTGCAGTGTCTGATGTCCGCATCTCCTTGTATTATTCAGAACAATGATGGAGAGCAGTGTATCTACCCAACTTAAGTGTGCACCAACTGTGTGATGCACAGTCCTTCCCACCAACCCTGGCAGTTCATTGCAGGTTATAAAATCACTATCTCTGCCACTGCTCCCAGAGGAAACCACTGGCATATCCTACAGGGCAGAACTACCTGAGGGCCCAGGTAGTGCAGGGGGAGCAGAGGGGGTGACATACAAAACAGAGGAACAGTTCTTACACTCTATTATGTTACTTTTACTATAAACAGTACATACTGTAAAAAAAGTTTTTTATAAAATGTCTGAATACCCATTTGTCAACAGATGCACACTATTGTACAGATGTCAGCCAAAACTCCTTGATGTGTGCATATATTGTCCATATACAGGCTCCAATTCTATTAATTACATTTTCAAGCAGGACATTTGTGCCACTGCTAGAGAGATCTGCAGTTACAGTGTAATAATGATGAAAACAACAGTACTTGTTCATTTGATAATTGTGGTGTTTGAACCCACAACTGCTGACTACTCTCTACAGCCATAGTGTACTGTATTCCCACAGAGTACTGCATGCATGCTTTCCTTTTACTGTAGCGAGATGCATGCTCTAAGTTATAGTATTGTATTCATAGGCCTCAAACTCTTACAGCAATAAATGTGGAGAAAATCATATGGAATGTGGGGTCATATATATGTATACAGAAATGTGTATAGCATTTCCACATGGGAACAACATCCTGAACCACTCACTACAACATAACAGACCATATGCACTGTTAATAGGGGTGGGGGCTCAAATGAAGGATACCTGGTAATTAGTGCTATGCTGTGCAATCCAATATTCTGCACATGCAGTTCTTGACTCCAGGACCCTCCACAACACAGCTACAGTGGTTTAACAGTAAGCCAATTTACATGTAAAATGTCAGGGCAATATCTGTAACATATCATGCAGAAAAGTCATTCTACCGTAGGGAATATACAATGTTGAAGGAGTACACATTACAATGGTGAAGATATGCACACAAATCTGTACATTGACAAATATATTCAGGTATATACACACACACACACACATATATATATATATATATATATCAAAGATATATATATATATATATATATATATATATATATATATATACACATATAAACAGACAAAAGGTATTAGTAGCCATACATATGTAGAAGTAGTGTGGAAGTACTGGGTGCAGAGTATATCCCTCAGCCACAAGCCCTGTAACTAGCAACTGTGAAATGTGTAGTGTGGCAACCATTCCCTCAAATGAGAATACTTGCATTAAACATATACCCTCTCACAATTCAAAAGGCATGACACCACACACAGGTATGCATACACAGAAAACCTTTAATTTGTGTACTATACAGTAATGTATGCCATTACTTACAGCATATAGATTTTGAAATGTATAATCAGTGATGAATGCAAAGCCCACACGAAACAGTAGATGCAAACAATGTGGATATATAACATACTATGCTTTCCAGGCCAAGGCCTTCAATTAGTACAACAGCAGACAAAGGATTTGCCTTCAAGATAAGTAACAATCAACAATTACAGATGTAGTTCAGCAGCCTCCAATTACACCCTGTAGTCAAGCCCTAGGGGTAAATGTATTAGTTGTGACAATGTCAATTTTTCTGTCACATAACATTGCTCAACTTAACAACTCACAATCACACTGACTCACTGAACTGTGTGTAACACTGTAAGCTGTAGCCCACCACTGTTCCCATGGAGGAACGTATGAAAGTGTACAGTCACATATCTCAATGTGTCTTAACACTGATATCCAAGACATGTTGTCACAGCCTAGGATCATAGCATTGAATACCCCTTGCCCATAAAAGGATGTACAAGGGCAAATAACACTGTGTACCACACACTGGGCTATGGAATGTACAAGGGCACACATATGTTGTCCAACTGTTGCGCCCATATGTATGGACCCTGACCAACATATTTTGTGGGAGTCCACGATATGACTGGGATGATAGCAGGAATGCTAGCAGTAAATAATGACCGGCCATTACTTAACAACCCCTAACTGTATCACAGCAGGGCAAAGCCTGCCATATATGTGGAGGTCAGAGGCAGGAACACAGGGCCATATTTGCAATATTGCTGTTACACACCCTGGAAATTGCTGGTGTTACAAGACTTGTTGCAACATACTCTTATGCAGGAATAAGACATCAGAAGCACAAATGGATGTAGCCATGTACTGGTAACACGGAACAGACAGACTGCCAGTGATATATCTAGGACAAGTTCTGTGTAGTGCACAGACAAAACCTAACAGACAATCCACTAGCCATCATGTGGATAGGCCCACAATTGAGAGTTATGCAGACAGACTGCATTCCATCCTAAACTACTATGTACACACAAGCACTGTAAGACCAGAAATACACAATGCACATAACAACACTACTCACGTCTGTAGGTCTGGAACCTTATACAAATGTGTAGTGGGCCTGTGTCTTCAAGGCCTGCTGTAAGAGGTATTGCTACCTGCTGTCTGTAACACTGCTGCTCACATACAGGAAGGATGTCCTCCATACTGGAATGGTTAAGGGACAACGCCCGCATGAGTCAGTATTTTACAGTACTGGGTTGCCATGACAGTGGTTATCTGAAGTACAACACACAAGGCTGCATGCAGTTAGCAACTGGTGCACACTGATTGGTGCAGAACCCATCACCTGATCATGTGCAACACCTACAAAAGCCATGCTGCAATCTATTCAAACCAGCTCAATCCTCTGAGAGAGAGAGGGGGGGGGAGAGACAGGTATGTAAAACATATATGTATTTAATTAAATGTAGTATGTGGTATAGAATAATAGGATATATGATGTGGAATAATTTATAATGTGCCATCAGTAGTTGTTCCTGTAATGATGTTCTGCTGAACAACTGCTCTGGACAATTCTGCCTGTTCCTGTAGGCAGTGTGACATACCAGTCAACTGTGCAGATCAGCAATGTATGACAAAGGTGTAAGCCATAATATCTGTGTTTGGTATATTAGTGTGGGCAATAGCTGGTGGTGGAAGTACTGCCGTCATGATACCCACATGGGTGTCAGAGCACACCACTTTCAGTACAGTCATGTTAATGTGTAATGTAGCATGCACAAATGTCATAGGTGTATAACAGGCTTACCTGCAATTTGTCACCATATATACCACCGTAATGTTAGTCTGTTTTCACATGTGACACCTGTCTGTGTTGCAGCAAGGCAGAACAGTGCAGCTGTGAAGGAAAGAGAATTACAGAGTGTGGACCAGATGTCTATATGCACCCCACATATATATAAATATATGTGTGATATATAATTAGACGTGTATGTCTACAGATATACAGACACTCATATAGCTATAGGTATATAAACAACCCACAATATATATCTACACATATATGTATATATATATATATATATATATATATGTATATATATATATATATATATATATATATATATATATATATATATATGTATATATATATATATATATATATATATGTATATATATGTATGTCTACATATATATATATATATATGTTTGTATTTATATATATATATATATATACATATATATATATATATATATATATATATATATATATATATATATATATATATATATATATATATATAGATATATATATATTCAGACCACCCTCCCAAACCCAGGAACCCCACTCGGCCTTCCTGAGAACACTGGAAAATATGAAGGTCTCTCCAAACACCATTATATTGGGTGACTTCAACTACCCAAACATAGACTGAGAGAATTACTCGTGCTCCAACACCCTAGCCCAAAGGTTCCTAGAATTTATAAACTCAAATGCTATGGAACAACTTGTTACCACTCCCACAAGAGGGGAAAACATACTGGACCTGATCATCACCAACATGGGGACTCTATGCTCCAGACCAGAAGTGTATCCCTCACTGGTAAGATCAGACCATAAATTAATCTCACTGGATATTCACATCCCGACCCCACTCCCTGCCAGGAAAACCACAGTGAAAAACTTCTCTAAAGCAAATTTCACACTCCTCAAAACCGAGGTGGAATCCTTCAAAGCCCCCAGGCCTGTGGAAAATACGGCCCAGTCCACAGAATCCTTTATAAACGCATTCTGTGAACACCTTCAGGAATGCATGGATCATGCTATCCCAAATAAAACCAAGACCCAATCCTCCAAAGGCAGACGTCCTGTCTGGTGGACCCCAGCCATAAACAAACTATACAATAGAAGGAGGAAGCTACTAAATGATAGAGCAAAATCCCAAAAAGGGAAGGCATCACTGATCAGTATTAGCAAAAAACTACGGGCACTCATAAAATTGTCTAAGGCCAGCTTCGAGAGAAATATTGCACAGGACACTAAGGATAATCACAAGGCTTTCTTTAGTTATGTTAGGAACCTGGGTGGTAATTCCCAGATATGCTCAGAATTAGTCCAAAATGACAAAAAATACACTGAACCCACAGACATTGCCAACATCCTAGCTGACAGGTTCAGCACAAACTTCTACCCCCCTCCCCACCAAAATGGCAAATATCTATCCCAGCAAAGTGCTGCCCCCCTGACATCTCAGATGCTCAGGTAAGAGCTGCCCTCTCCAAAGCAAAAAACACAGCATCAATGGGACCAGACGGTGTCCCGGGCTGCGTCCTACATGAACTCCAAGAAGAGCTAAACCCAAACATAAAACTACTGTTCAATCTCAGCCTTACTACAGGATATGTACCCAAAGAGTGGCATACAGCAACAGTGGTCCCTCTCCATAAAGGTGGTGCCTCAACGGATCCTGGAAACTATTGCCCCATAAGCCTGACTAGCTTGGTCTGCAAAGCTATGGAAAGGATCATCATGGACCTCATAAATAAAGATATTGGGGACCTACAGACACTGGATCCTACCCAGTTCGGCTTTGTTAAGGGCAGATCCTGCCTCTTAAACCTGGTTGATTTCTTTGAAACAGTCACCAAGGCGATTGACGAGGGGAAGGTGGTCCACATAGCCTACCTGGACCTCACAAAAGCCTTTGATACAATACCCCACTCGGGCATTATAGATAAGCTCACCAGCTTAAATATAAACCCCTATGTCACTAGATGGATTGCAAACTGGCTCAAGGACAGAACCCACATGGTTAGAATTGCTGGAGCCATGTCAGACTCCAAACCAGTTACAAGTGGTGTCCCACAAGACTCAGTCCTGGGACCTCTCTTGTTCGGTATATATTTCTCGGAGGTACAGGCCAACATGGAAGGACTGTGGCTGACCAAGTTAGCAGATGACTGCAAACTGGGCGCCATAATCGACTCTCCAGCTGACACAAGCATCCTCCAAAGGGGCCTCATAGAAACAGACAACTGGTGCCAGAGCCATGGCCTCAAGCTAAATGTCAAAAATTGTATAGTCATCCCCTTTGGCAAAAACAAAGTGCCCACAAATTACCACATAGGTGGTAATCCATTAAGTACAGAAGAAGTCATTAGGGACCTGGGGACCCAAGTTGATAGCAATCTCTCATTTGACAACCACGTGGCCAAAGTGGTTAGAAAAACATTTTATATAGCCCACCTAATCATGAAGGGATTCACATCTAGATCAGGGGAGGTCATCGTGCCTCTTTACTCATCCCTCATCAGGCCCATAATTGAGTACAATGCCCCTTTTGGGATGTACCTTACCAGACACCTGCAGCAACTGGAAAGACTCCAAAAGTACCTCACCAAGAGGATCAAAGGGCTCAAACAGATGCCATATGCTTCCCGGTTAAAGAAACTCCAGCTCTACTCAGTGGTATACCACCTGTTCAGAGGCAATCTGTGCCTGACGTATAAAGCCATGTCCAACCCGGAATTAATGGACATGCTGCACCTCAGAAAATCCAAATCCCATTGAGCTATGCGCTCGAGAGACTTGAACCTCAGCACTGAAATAAATAGGACATGCTGGAGGGACAGATTCATAACCCAGAGGCTCCCTTCACTCTGGAATAAAATCCCAGTCCAGGTTAGGCAGAGTCCCTCATTGACTCTCTTCAAGAGGAATCTTGATGAGTGGATGGGAGGTCATAGGTTTACCCCCTATATCACTTCTGTGTCACTGTTAGACAGAGGCACAGTATACTAACCTCGAAAAAGGGCATAGCAAAATAAATTTAAAATGGCTGGCGAAAGCCAAACACATTCTGGCTAGGCTTATAAATGCCCTAGGGCAGATAGCCTAGTATGAACCTATGAACCTATATATATATATATATGTATATATATATATATATATATATATATATATATATATATATATATATATATATATATATATATATACACACACACAAACACACACACACACATAACATATTTCATCTACATATTTATACACACACACACACACACACACACACACACACACATATATATATATGTGTATATATACATACACATATATATGTAAATACATGTCCCCTTCCATTAAATGTGTGAGAAAAAATCACACATATCAGTACACAACATATATATATATACAGCATTACATGGGTGCAAAATAGACTTTGATGTCTGATGTGTAACTCATGTTGGGAACACATCACGTTTGTTTGTGAAGGTGGGATTTGTATGTTGGTGAAGGCTGGTATATGACACATGTGGTGTGTAAACACCGTGGATTGGGAGTGTTCTTTGGAATGTATACGCCATTGAGCCCCCATATGGAAGTAATGGGACCAAGGTCCCTACCCATGTACAGTCACAACAGCATCTACATGGTCATAAAGTTGCCTGGGCTGTGGACTGTGCAGGAGGAGCAAGCATGTCCTCCCTGTATATGTGTACTGCAGGGCTCCAGGTGATGTAGCACATCCCCCATGTCTATGTGGAGCTCCTTATTACACCAGACCCTGGACCTGACTTTGGGTGACAGGATTCTGTCTGTGAGTGCTTGTGGGGAGGGGCATCATCTCCTGAGGTGGTTTCACCTGAAGGTAGTGAAGGACCAGTAGATGATAAAGTATCATGATGGATCCCAGATGTGATGTGGCTTGGTAACATGGCCAAAGGAGGTGGGACAGGTGGTTCTACTGGTAACTAACCCCTAAACATGCTATTGTGTCACTGTTATGGAATATATGTGGGCTGTAATAGTCCACACAATCCTGGAACATGTCCAACAGCATGCATTGATATCCACAATACCACAGAATGACAGATGTGCAGCAATCACATAGCAAGCATACCACATGCACATGTGGAACCATAATGGCCCTGACAATGGCATGCAGGTGAAATAGTCTGTAACAGGACAGCAAAGATAGTGTGCCCACAGGGAACATGGCTACAAACACATAGCACAAAGTGTGGTACAAACACATAGCACAAAGCGTGGTACAATACAACATATGTCCCAATGGTAGGTAAGCTGTCGGCATACCAAATGCATTGTGTGAATAGTTTGTTGTAGCTGATAAGGTGGGGGGAGACAGCAATGTGTATTAAGAGCTATGGCAACCCTGCTGTATGAGATGCTCAGACCTGTTTCCATCTGGATGTCTTTCAGGGAAGATGTCTTATGCCAGATTACCAGCTTTCAGTGCTTCAGAAACTGAGGTAATCTTGACACATCTGATACAGCACTACCTGCTACCTTTTGGCAGAACAGCCCATGATCAGCAGGAGAGGACCACCCTGTGGAACAATCTAGTCCACAAGGTCAATGATGTTGGCCTGCAGAACCACAGTTATGAGCAGGTCTGGCATCATTGTATTGACCTGCTTCATCATGTATGTCGGTGTGCAGCTGCCATACGGGGATCACCTTACAACAGGAGGGGGGCATGCCATCCATCCACCCCTGACTTATGTGGAAGAGCTTCTGAGCAGCCTTGGTGCACCTGCCCGCCCACAGAACCAACTGGCAGGGAGCATTGTGGAGGTGGGTGCCACCAATACACCGGCAGAGGAACGTGCAGATAAAGCCCCAGGGCTCATCATTAGACTACTGTTGTGTATGCATCTGCAACTGTACAGGTAGATCATGCATATCTGAGATGTAATATACATAGTCTGTTGCTGTGTAATAGTAATAAACAGTTGTGCATAAGCTGTAGTATTGTGGACTTCTACTGTTGATGTACCATAATGCTGCACTCACCCTTTACGAATGCCACAGCTGTGGCCACTGACATTGACTCTCTCACCTTCTTATGTAGGTCCCTCCAGGATACCACCAAGGCAGCAGCCTGTAGCTGGTGAGTATGGTTTATGTTCATGCTTGGCAATACACCGGGCATGTAATAGCTATGGGATATTCCATGCACACATCTAACACACCTACCCATACTGCATGCTGTACATGTTCACGATTTGTTGCTGTGATATGCCCCGCATCACAGTGGAGACCATGATGGGGTATCGGAAGGGTACATCAGACACATGCAAGATAACTAACATCCTGTCATTGTGAAATGTGTCCACAGGGATGAGAAGAATGGTGGGAGGTAAGCACTGCTAACTTCCGGTTACAGTTTCTTATACTGATTTAGCTTCTCAATTGCTTAACCTGTGTAGGCATTGCTTAAACCCATGCAAACAAGCTTAAACCCACTTACTGATCCATAAAAGTACTTACTCCTGCTTACCCCTGCACTAATTTCTTTAAAAGAAAAGAAAAAAAGGGTTGATAGGAAAGTAGGGAAAATAGCCAGGGATGTGCAGGAAGGGTGAGGGAAGGTCCATAGCTGGCCATTTCTTCTACAGCAACAGCTGTGCTTATACAATGACCTTGGCTATAGATTTGGACACTCAAACCCCTGAGTGAGGGGTGAGAACAACAATAATATGTTATGATGCCAATTAGACCAGATTACAGTGGACATGTGTGCAAAATGGACAGCTATGTATGGGGCGAGATTTTCTTTTCTGGAAACAGATTGTCCTTTTTTTTCAGGTGAGAGTGGGATGTTGGGGAGGGATAGTAGGTATATTTGGGGAGGTAGGTTGGATAGGTAAACAGATGACACAAACAAGACGCATACAGGGGGTAGAATATGACACATGTGGGGGGTAAACACCTTGATGGGGAGGGGAGTTGGGACATCGGAAGCCCATGAACCCTGTAGTGGAAACAGTGAGATGAGATCCCCACCCATGAGAAGTCACCACTGCACCTTCACAGCCCCAAAGGTGGCTGTGCTGGGGGCTGAGTCAGAGAGCCAGCTCAACCCTCTAGTCACAACACATGGCCCAAACTCCTGATTGAGCTCTCTACACACAACGACCTGGACCTGGCGATGGGTGACAGCTTCCTGTCCACGCCCAGTCCTGGGGGGGTGTGCCCCATCCCCTGAGGTGGTTCCTCCCAAAGGTGGTGCAGGACCAATGGATGAGGAGGTCCTAGGTTGGGCCCCAGATGTGCTGGTGCCCCATGCCACAGCCAGCTGAGGTGAGACAGGTGGGTCTGCTGGAACCCGCATTCCCATACGTGCTATGGTGTTTATGGTGTATGAACATATGTGGGTTAGTAATAGTCAACACATTCCAGGGTTAGGTATAGCAGCATTCATAGATATTCCCATTAAACCAGACACCAGATACAGAACAGTTGCATAGCAAATGGAACACATGCATATATAGGTTCATAGGTTCATAGGTTCATACTAGGCTATCTGCCCAAGGGCATTTATAAGCCTAGCCCATAGTTATTTGGCTTTCACCACCCCTTTAGTTTGAATAAAACTATGCCTATTATTTTGCTGTGCCTCTGTCAAGCAGTGACACTGAAGTAATCCCTGGGGTATATCTGATCCCCATCCATTGGTCAAGATTCCTCTTGAACAAGGCCAGCGAGGTGCTCTGCCTCACATGTACCGGGATTTTGTTCCACAGCATAGGGAGTCTCTGGGTGATGAATCTGTCCCTCCAGCACATTCTATTAATAACCGTGTCAAGGTTTAAGTCTCCCGCCCTTGTGGTATGTGATATGGGACCATAGTGGTAATAACAACAACATGCAGGTACATTGATGGCACCATGCCACCAATGTTGGAGTATTTCAGCATAGCACATGCATAGAAACTGATTTAAGTATTTATCAACCAATAGGACATATGTCCCAACATAATAGTGGAGTCATCACGTACCAGTTGAGGTGGGTATTTAGTGTATTGTTGGAGATATGGTGGGGCGGGGGAGAAAGATGTCAATTAAGAACTAGTATATACCTGTAGTTTGCATTACTTTCCTAGTCAGCGCTGTTATCTGTACCTTACAAGTATTACTACACTACCCTATTGCCCTAGTTTGGACAGTGATATGGTTGTTGACATCTTTATACATGAATTGGTTTTACCTGCAGTATACACCTCTTACCTGCTATATCTGTAGAGGAATTGTTTCTTAACACTAACTGTTTCTAAACATACTCCCAGATTCCAGGTTGATGTTGTGCATATACCTGTCCATCTCTTTTTCACAGACTCTGGCCATGTCTTGGTCACATGCAGGTGAACCGGGACATATGTAGACTATTGCCCTCTTCAACCTTTGGTGACTTACAACACTCTTATACAGGATTTCCTACACAGTTATATTATATAGCATAGTGTGGGTGACAGTGATCAGTGATACCTTATTATTCAGAGCAACCGCAACACTCACAATTTCATACAATACCAGAGTAAACAGTACCAGTACAGGGTATCCAGCTTTTATTGCTCGGCACAGTGTTTGTATCTGACATACATGTGGGAGCAATGTTTCTTAGCACTACCTGAATGTTGCCACACAAAGTACCAAATTTCACATTAGTATTATGCACATACATCTCACTGTATTATTGTACACACTCTGGTCACAGCTTGACAACATGGAGGTGTAGATAGGACATACTTAGCTTATTACTCTCATGACAGTTTGGGGAGTTGCTAGAGTGACAGGTCTGTTCTTGTAGATGTGTGACAAATCAGTTGCATTTCTTGTTTGCTGCCTATACGTCTGTGATCATCCCACTGATTTCCCAGGGGGACAGAGTGGCAGGCAGCAGATATGGCCAATTTACTGGACATTCTGGACATATCTGTACAGTTGTGGGGTATGATTCTGTATGCAGACTGCTACCACTCCCAGGATTTGAACCATGGCTGTGTGTGCTAAAACTACAATAGCTCACATCTCAGTTGCATGTGCTATTCAGATATTGTTGCTTGTCTTTTCACTGTTTTCTGTCTACATCTCTCTGAGTTGTAATAAATGACCTCTGGGGATTACACCAGTCATATACAGACATTCCTACACATTCTATTTATGTTGCACAGTGCAGGTAACAGTGCTTAATACAACAGTACTATTAAGTAATTGCAAATCTACATTGCCATATGATACCAGAGTATAACCATGCAGTCCAGCAGTTAGACCTTTATTGTCAGGCTATTATAGTTTTATTTACATACAAACTATGAGAATCTTCCTGCCATATTCTCCGATGTATGCAGTTCTTGCCTTAAACAATGCAGGTTTTATACTGGCAATTAACTTACTAATGCTTTTAGATTTATTTCCTATGACAGTACATGGAAGAGTTTTACTAACCTGCCTTGCATCGCAACCTCTGCAGGTGACATCAATGGGCCTCCTGGTTCACGGCCCACTCACTTGCTGATGTGAAGGACATCAGAAGAATATTTAGCCATACCAATCCATAATATACATGAGCTGGCAATTATTAAACAGTTGTGGAGTGATACACATAGCTGGGACAACACCTGCCGTTCTAGCCTCTTGGATCCACTGATCCAAGAGATCCCCCTTATGCCACTTCAGGTCAGAATAGTGATGCCTGACCTGCTCACCAGTTTCGGGTAAGCCAGTGGCACTGGTGAGGTCATGGGCGAAATGGTCCCAGGCTTCCGTCTTATATTGGGAACCCTGGTACTGGCCCTGCAGCAGTCTCTGCTCATGGTCTTTGACAAGGAGTCCTGCCATAACTCTGGACTCCTGGATGCCCAAGCACTGTGCCCAAAAATGCACTCCCTCTCCCCTTTCTGCCATGGTGCCTGCAAGGGGGAAACTACAACCAGTTATGAGATGTAGTCCCGCCTGTTGGGTTTAAGTAGGGCTGAATTCTAGGGAACTTTGCCATGATTGGCCTGTTTTGAAAAGGCTAAGCTATGGGCAAACCTGCTTACCTAAGGTTGGCATTGTTTAAAGGGGTATACCACTAGGCAAATTGAGTTAGCTGGCCTACACATTGCTTACATCAACTACGCTAGTCTGTGCAATGCTTAGCATTGCTTAATATTTACTTAGCATTATATTTGCTTTCTGGCATTGATTTATTATTCATTACATCTTATATATATATATATATATATATATATATATATATATATATATATGTCTGGTATCCATGATTCATGTGTATGCACACTGTATGGGGTCCTTGTGTGTAATAGCGGACTTCAACACTCTATTACAATTACACCTCACATCTGAGCTTACTTCTGTACTCCAGTTCACATATTTATGTTATGTAGGAAGTTATAGAACATATGACTGTATACTGATTCCTTTCACATGTTCAGTTTGATTTTACTATCGTGAGGATTTGTTTGGTGATACCTCACTCTTGTGAACTGCTGTGATGGCTTGGTGGTTAATTACTGTGATTATAGTGTATAGGGTCTTGGGTTCACGACCTGCAAGCCTGTTTATTTTTTTGCTGGGCAGAACAAGGGTCGTTGGATACAGAGTGATTAAGGCACTTTTAAGCAATTGTAAGTGGGTTTGCGTGAGGGTAAGCACTGCTAAACTCTGGTTAATGATGCTTACAGATGGCTTCAATATTGCTTAACCTGTCTGTGCATTGATTACCACCACGCAAATGGGCTTAAACTTGCTTACTAGTGCTTACATATGCTTACTCCCGCTTACTACTGCTTAACAGTGCTTACATTTGCTTACTAGTGTTTACTCCCACTTACCACTGCACTAATTTAGACAGTAATGTGGGGGATTTGGAAGCTGTATGGAGTTATCATTCATTACACATTTTACCTTCCATTTGTATCCCTGATTCCTGTGTATATATACTGTATGGGGGCACATGTGATTATCTGTGGACTTTGCAACATTATGACACTGACACCTCACATCTGCATTTAATGCAGTACTCCATTTCACAAATATATGTTATTTAGTAGGTTATGTGACTAAAAATATTGTTCATAAAGTGATTTGACATGGAAAATGGAATGTACTGGAGTGAGACTCGAACCGGGAATGATTGTTCGCAATGCGAATGCTCTGACCACTACACTATTGCAGTACTGCTTTAATTGCATATATCTTGATATTTATCTTCTTGTGCCATTTAAGCTGCAGTATACGTAGCTAAGCAATGGGCAAACCTGCGCACCTAAGGTTAAATTTTATCTGTTTGATAAAATAAATAAATTGTTTAGATTATATTTTAAATATTGCTCTTATAAACTTTGGGGGTGTTGCTGGGGGTATGCAGCCCCCTATGAACAGTCTCACTCATTGTATTAGCTAAACTGCAGTTCTTGACTGCAGGGACATGTATATTGTGAGAGCTCTGCTCTCAGACACGGCCCCTGCACTCGTCCATGCTCCATGTCCATTTTGGAGCTCAAGCAGCACGCCTTCAATAATATGTATGGTGTGCTGCCATGCCGCTCCTAAATGAGGTGATATTGTACAACTGAGAGAGACTTAGACAGGAAACAGTGAAAAGGCAGACAACATAATCCAAATAGCACACTCAACTGAAATTTGAACTGTTGTATATTTTAGCATACAGAGCCATGGTTCGAATCCTGGGAGTGGAAGTAAGCTTTATGAAGAATCATACCCCACAACTGTACAGATATGTCCAGAATGTGCAGTTAATTGGCCCATATCTGCTGGCTGTCACCCTGTCCCCCTGGCAAATCAGTGGGATGATGCCAGACATTTATGCAGCAAAGAATGACATACAACTGATTGTCAGACATCTATAAGAACAAACATGTCACTCTAGCAACACCCCAAAATGTTATGATAGTAATAAGCAAAGCATGTCCCATCTCCACCCCCATGTTGTGAAGCTGTGAACAGAGTGTGTGCAGTAACAGAGTGAGATGTATGTGCATAATAATAATAATGTGGAATCAGGTAATATGTGTGGCAACATTCAGGTAGTGCTAACAAAGATTCCCCCCAAAGGTCTGTCAGATACGAAAACTGTGCCTAGAAATAAAAGATTGAAATCCTGGACTGCTACTGTTTACTCTGGTATCGTATGGCATTGTTGGTGTTGCAGTTGCTCTGAATAATAATGTATTACTCATCAGTGTCATCCACACTGTGCTACATAATAAAACTGTCTAGGAAACCTTGTATAAGAGTGCTGTAATTACAAGGTCAGATTGTAATACCACGGGAGACTTATAGACATAAATCAGAGAAGAGATACACAGCAATATCTATATAGCACACTCAGCTGTAATGTGCACTGTTTTATTTTTAGCAGACACAGCCATAGTTTGAATCCTGGGATTGGTAGTAAGCTGTATGCAGAATCATACCCCACAAGTGTACAGATTTGTCCAGAGTGTCCAGTTAACTGGCCAATATCTGCTGACTGTTACCTGGCATATCAGTGTGCTAATCTCTGACATGTAGACAGCATTTAATGTAATATAACTGACTGTCAGGCCTGTACATATTTGAAAAATGTTTATGAAAACAAACCTGCCATTGTACAACTCACCAAAGGGTTATGAGGGCAATCGTCAAAATATGTCCCGGTTTCACCTGCATGTTGTCAACACATGCCCAGAGTGTGTGCAATAAGAGATGGACAGGTATGTGCATAACATCAACCTGGAATCTGGGGATATGTGTAGAAACAGTGAGGTAGTGTTAACAAACAATACCTCCACAGGTATACCAGGTAAGAGCTATATACTGCAGGTAAAACTCAGTTCATGTATATTGTTGTCTACATCCATACCACTGTCAAAACTAAGGCCATAGGGTAATGTAATAATACCTGTAAGGTACAGATCACAGAACTGACTAGGAAAGTAATGAGAACTACATGATATACAAGTTGTTAATTGACATCTTTCTCTCCCTCCACCATATCTGCAACAGTAAACTAAATACACAGCTCAATCGGTATGTGCACTATTAAATCTAATGTTGGGACATATGTCCTATTGTTTGATAAATATTTAAATGTGTTTCTATGCATGTGCCATGTTGAAAACTCCCACATTGGTGGCATACTGCCATCACTGTACCTGCATGCTGTTGTAATGGCCACTGTGGTTCCATATATGCATGTGTTCTGTTTGCTATGCAACTGTTCCATATCTGGTGTTTCAGGTTAATGGGAATATCTATGCATGCTGTTATATGTAATCCAGGAATGTGTTAACTATTACTAACCCACATATGCAAAATTGAAACATAGCACATTTATGAAGGCCGGTCCCAGCAGACCCACCGGTCCCACCTCATCTGGCATGGCACCGGGCACCAGCATGTCTGGGGCCCATAACAGGACCTCCTCATCCACTGGTCCTGCACCACCTTTGGGTGTAACCACCACAGGGGGATGGGGCTCACCCCCCAGGAGCAGGCGCAGACAGGGCACTGTCACCCATCGCCAGGTCCAGGGACTGGTGTGTAGCGAACTCTGCAGGGAGTTTGGAAATCTGCTACGCCAGCTTGAGGGCCATGTGGTGCAACTAGAGGGTCAGCCTTGCCCTCCTACTCAGCCTCCAGAACAGCCACCTTCAGGGCCGGGAAGGTGCAGTGGTGACTGCCCATGGGTGGGGACCTCAGTCCCACTGTCTCCACTAGGGGATCATGTGCTTCTGGCTTCCAAACACCCCTCCCCACCCAAGGTGTTTACCCCCCACATGTGTCATATACCACCCCTGTACAATGTCTTGTCTGTTATCCTCTGAAACCTACCTCCACAAATGTACCTAATATCCTTCCCCAACATCCCACTCTCACATAAAAAAAGGACAATCTGTTCCCCCCAAAAAATCTCACCCCATACATAGCTGTCCATTTTGCACGCATGTAATCTGGTCCAATTAGCTTCACAACATATTATTGTTGTCCTCGCCCTCTCTCAGGTTTATGAGTGTCTAAATCTACCTCCAAATCAGTGTATATGCACACCTGTTGCTGTAGAAGAAATAGGCAGCTATGGACCTTCCCTACACCCATCTTGCACATCCCTAGCTATTTTCCCTACTGCCTTTCCCTCTTTGTGCCCCTTTTTCATCACTTTCCTATCAACCCTTTTTCATTTCTTTTAAAGAAATTAACTCAAGTGTATGTGGGAGTAAGCACTTTTAAGCAGCAGTAAGTGGGTTTAAAATTGTTTGCGTGGGAGTAAGCAATACCTACACAGGTTAAGCAATTAAGAAGCTAAATTAGTATAAGAAACTAACCGGAAGTTAGCAGTGCTTAACTCAGCGCAAACCCACACAAACCTGCTTACAACTGCTTAAAAGTGCCTTAATCACTCTGTATCCAATGGTATCCAATAGTAGAGGGTGTGTTTGGGATGCTGAAGTCACAGTTTTGGTGCATGGACACATCCAGTGGAGCCTTGCAGTACTCACCAGCTACATGTACCCAAATTGTCCTTGTATGTGCCATGCTACACAATATGATCCTGCAAAAACAGCTGCAGCAGGCACAGCAAGGGGCAGGGCCACACAGCCCTCCCACCATTGCCAAGGCCTGCACAGGCACAGAGTGACTCGGAGGAGGAACACCCTGAGCGTGCACCAGTAGGCAGAAGGAGGCATGCCCAGTATGCCTTGGCCTTGGCAAAGAGGCAACGCATAGCACATACACTGACATAGGAGGGACCCAGGGAATAACACCTCTCTCTGAAGCTCACATACAGTAAAAGGGATGCCAAACATTACACTACCTGTGCTCAACCATGTGTAGGGAGTGTACTATGTGCATCTGACATAGGCAGCCCTGCACCAGCACCCTCAAAACTTGGACACTAAGGTAAGTGGCTCACACATGCCAGTCAGGGGGTTCACAAACCCAACAACAGTCACAGACAGCAGGACAGGTGTAGACAAACACAAACAAAGGCTGTGCTATGGCCTCTGAATAAGGCCTATGGGTAACCTCCCCCCCCAGGCCTACACAGACTACAGCAGGTCAGGCAGCGGGATGTCAGTTCTGAAGGGTAGGAAGTCAGAAATTAATATGTAGGTAATTAAAAGCTATGATCTATAGAACAATGGTATGCCTTTAGTCAGCACGATAGGTAAGACTACAGACTGAAATGGAGTACCTGGCATACCAATACAGTCCTAGCAAATGTGTACAAGTGTCAGGTGCCCCCCCCCATCCTATGTAGAAATGTACTCACAGTCAGATGTGCCCTGCTAATCCTGTGTAGAAACATAGAAATAGTCAGGTGTGCCCCCCATCCTACACAGAAATATAGTAACAGTCAGGTGTGCACCCCCACAGTCCTGAGTAGAAATGTAGAAATAGCCAGGTGTGCCCCCCATTCTATGCAGAAATGTAGTAACAGTCAATGCCAAATGATCAATGGATACCCTGCAGAGACAACATGCTACCTGTAGGTGTACAACACAAAGATCAGCACTGCAGTACAAATGACCTGGACTCGATCCACACATTCAATACAGATGGCCATACTGAGCATGCCCACACACTTAGAGAAATGAAGGCTATGTCAGGCAACAACACACTGAAAGGTCATACTGGGCATGCTCACAGACTTCACATGAAGGCCATGTCTGCAAACAACAATGGATCAGACATATCTGGCAGACGCAGATGTTAGCACAGACACTTCTCAGTATGCACCACTCATGCTTTGCACACACAGTGGATAGGAATACAGGTATATATGTAAGGACAACACACTATAATAAGTCAAAGGTAGACATACATAGATGTGTGGAAGAGTGTGACTGTGACAAGGGGCCATCCAGGCCTGGCCCTCCCAGCACACAGCCAAAGGGCCACAACCACACGAGGGTCAGATGTCAATCACTGCAGATACTAGCCACCGGTATCTGACTGCATTACAAAGTATGTGGTGCACGTGCCAGCTGTGCAACATGACTGTTCAAGGAAGTAGTCATCTAGCAGCTGTATACACGTACCTGTGAAATATGACCCAGATTGTCCTTGCATGTGGCGTGTCAACCCCTAGATGAATGGGTTATGGCCCATGCACACACACTGCCTTCCCCATAGCCCCACTATGACAAGCATGCTGAGGTCATCCACTGTTAAATACACCTTTGGGAGAGTTTTAGCCCAGTAATCTCTGTGGTGCATCCCATAACTGTGTACTGCTGTAGTGTGATAAACTAATTAGTTAGGTGTTATAACCCCAGCCTTGGCAACTGTGTGTGTGCCTGTCTGTCTGTCTGCCTGTGCAGATGGCAATGCTTTTTATGGTGGTCACACTCCTTACAATTGAAATGCTTTACTTTGGTAAGGCTGCTGATGTCATCCACCTAGAAAAAAACACCTCTGGGGAGGATTTAGCCCAATAATCTCTGTAGCACATCCTATAACTGTGTACTGGTTTAGTATGATAAATTAGTTAGGTAGGTGTTCTAATGCCAGACTTGGCAAGTGTGTGTGTCTATCTGACCCTGTCTGTGTAGCGAGAAATGCTTTTTAGGGTAGTCACAATCCATGCAATCCATATGCTCTACTTTGGCAAGGCATCCACTTAGAAATACATCTCCTGGAAAGATGTATCCCAGTTATCTCCATAGTGTGTGCCATAACTGCATCCTGCCTTAGTGTGATATAGACCTTTGTTAGGGGCTGTATACCCACACATGTCAGTTGTGGATGTTTTGTGTGTGTGTTTCAATCTCTGTGTAGGGAGCAATGCATTTTAGGCTAGTCACACTCAATACATGTCAAATGGCCTGCTTTGGCAATCCTACTGATGTCATTCATTGTGAAATACACATTTGGGGAAGGAGCTCTCCAGTAATCCCTGTGGTGTGTTCTATAACAGCTCTATGCTGTAGTATGGTATAGACCCCTGTTAGGGGTTATATACCCACACATATTGGTGGTGGCTGTTTTGTGTGTGTATCAATCACTGTGTAGGGAGCAATGCATTTTAGGCTAGTCACACTCATTACATGGTGAATGACCTACTTTGGCAATCCTGCTGATGTCATTCATTGTAAAATACACTTTTGGGTAAAGAATTCTCCAGTAATTCCTGTGGTGGGTCCTATAACAGCTCCATGCTGTAGTGTGATATCGATCTCTGTTAGGGGTTATATACTCACACATGTTAGCTGTGGATGTTTTGTGTGTGTTTCAATCTCTGTGTAGAGAGCAATGCATTTTAGGCTAGTCACACTCAGTACATGTCAAATGACCTACTTTGGCACGCTGCTGATGTCATCCAATGTGATATACACCTTTGGGGAAGGAGTACTACAGTAATCTCTGTGGCAAGTACTATAACTGTGTATTGCTGTAGTGTGTGTATGTGTGTGTGTGTGTGTGTGTGTGTGTGTGTGTGTGTGTGTGTGTGTGTGTGTGTGTGTGTGTGTGCGTGCATTTGTGTGTGTGTGTGTGTGTGTGTGTGTGTGTGTGTGTGTGTGTGTGTGTGTGGTGAGTTTTACAAATTTCTTATATGGTAGCCCTAGTATATATCACAATGCCCACTGTACAGGGATAACAGATGTGAAATAGCCGAAAGGCTGGGGTGCAAATCCATACCCATACATGTATGACATCAAGGCCAGGCAAACCCCAGTATTACCCACTCTCAACCCATGTCTCATACACACACACACATGCTGAAGCAACAGCCAATATGAGTGTAGTACACTGCATATTGGCGATCAATAGTAACTATGGAGTGATTGCAGTGGCCTACAGAGGGCATAGCACCCTGTCCATCTCTCCAATAGGCACATACATGCAGACAGTGCACCTTACACTCCATGTTCCCCACTGGACACATGTGACACCTGTGGTGCCATCACATTCAACCCACAAAGGACATACCATGCCTGAAAACATGCCCTGTATGGACAAATGCCACTGAAACCAGGGAATGCCGTTAGTATGCTATCAATGTAGGTGCAGGGTTAACCTGCTGTCAATTACCTGTTCCTGCCACAAGTGGTCAAGACTGGCACAACATAGTCCTGACACGCCAGGTACAGTTCCACAAGTCACTGTACATGCATGTGGGAGGTGTGCACATCCCAGACACTGTCCATGTTATGGACTAAGGAACACATACATGACAAGTGATGCACAGCATTGGCCACATGCAATAGTCACCCAGGTGATTGGATGGGGGATACAATACCCACCTGTGTGGGAAAATGCAGAAACCACAGCCCTGAGCCACAGTGCAGACCATTATCATGTGGCCTAATGCCAAGGTATACCCATCACCTAGCCTTGTATAGCTGTCTGGCACTGTCGACCACCGCATACCTGTGCAGAAATGCACCCATGCATGTCAGTACTGGCACCCTGTGTGTTTGTGTGTGTGGTGTATGATGCATATGATCACATCCACACTCACTACAACCCCCTGTGGCATACATACTAAAGCATGCTGTCTAATGTCAGACACCTCCCCATACCCTTTGCCCATATAACCTCCATATGACCCGTGTGGTGCATGTGATACCTGCACAGTAATGTGTTGTGGTAATCTCACTAGTGATGAGCTATATTCCTGGCCCTGCCAAGTGTGTCAATGTGTGTGTGTCCCTGTGAGAGTGTGGCTGTGTTGACACTGGCACCTGTTCATGCGGACAGGCGGGTGAACTTCACCTACCATATAGCTACCATATCCCTGTTGCAGATATCACTCACCATCACATATATGTTCTGAGGACTCCACAGCAGGTAACCTATGTGGCACATCACATAACTGCATGGGACTGTGATAGCATTATGTAATCATCAGGGGGTTGATACCCTGTTCTGGTAGGTGTGTGACACAAACATGCTTAAGTTATACTCTCCCACCCCTCCCTGACTTGTCATTGCCTCTGTTTGCCTCTCTCACTCCCTCACTGGTGGATGTGGAGACCTACACCTGCTTTGCTTAGGCAGCAGCATGTGCATTTTAAGTGATGCTCATGATCAACTGATGGCCTCTGCATGAATTGCAGCCCTCCCCTAGCTGATTGCATGTGGAACAGTTGTGGTGACATTCCCATAGCCAACTACATGAAAACACACTCCAATATCTTGGAACATCATGCTGGTGTTGGGCCTTTCCATTCACTGTGAGCAAGAACTCGATCTGTTGTTTGGCAAACAGCATCTCAGATGGATTGGGGATTTATCTCTGACAATGTACACTGTGGAAACAGGCCAACACACAGGAGGAGGAAGTGCCTGACCTGACTACAGAGTGTAAGTGCTGCTATACTGCATTCAGAGTAATGTTGGTTTAACAGGGTGTGTGTGGATATGGCTGTCCTACAGATATTGATATCTGTCATGTCAGTTCTATCTTATGAGGATTTCCCATCTGTAGGGTCATCTGCAGACTGGGCAGTGTGTGGTGCCTTTGCTTACATGAGTTACCCACAGAGCATGTGTCTGTGAACTGCAGAAGATAGTGTGAGCATTGATATACGTTGTGACAAACCCTGTTACAACAGTAAATGTAAGATGTTATCACAGCAACATGTCAATATTGGCCCTGTGTATGTGCTTCCAGCCACAACTCTGTCAACCTTTGTACATATGTCATGCATTAAGAGGTGCATATGTGCTGTACACCATAATTAATGTCATCAAATCTGGTAACAACCAGTGAGATATCAGACTGCTACATATGTTATTGTTATATACAGTAGGGGTTATATTTCAGGGTTTGTACAGTACTGATGTCTGTGTACTTATGGTGAATGTCAACAGTGTGTGTATTATCAATATGTATCTTGGCCTGTGTACAGACTGTGGTAGATGTCATCATTCTAGGTCCCATCCTATCTGATGTTACATGCTGCTCCACTGTATGTTACTGTATTGGGTTACATGTTTGTAGGGTCATACACACACTCATGTCCCATACCACAGACAGGCATCAGGCCACACTGTGTAGTGGCCCAGTATATGTAGGGTTAGTGTGTGAGTGGCACATATGAGGATTGTGTTGAACAGATAGTCCATATACTGTAATATTATGCTAGCTTACCATATGTTGCTGTGGCTGTGTTCACATTTGTTGTGGTTATGCACTTCCACACAGGTGTATCTTACCCTGTGCTGTAACATGCCTGTAGAGCCTGTTATATATGCAGGTACATGTGCATTCCCCCCATAGGAAATGTAGGCCAGTGTTGAGCCAGTCTGCCTGTAGTCTGCACAGTGCTTTGTTACATGCCTAGAAGCTTAGTGTACTTACCCAGTGAGATGCCATGTGCAGATACTTGCCAGATGTACAGCTGCCGAGCCTCCCTTAACAGTCATATATGTCAGATGGAGCAGTGGGATGCTGTACAGATGTATGTCAATATTTAGTGGGTAGTATGTGGCCATGGCACCTCTGTACCAGCAGTTATTATGTGTCAAGATAGACAAGGGTGTGTGAATGCATAACCTATGGGGGCGAATATATACCAGTCGTTATGTGTTATACCCATCTACATGGCTGTTATCCATACTGTCAGGCTTGGTCCACATGTTCTGCACACGGGGGTTCTGTGTATACCTCTGGACTGTACAGAGTGTGTCAGAATGCCCACATCTATTGGCCAATATCTCTGCTGTAGTCCACAGGAGAATTATGTGCTTGCAGCGGTACTGTACTATGATGTCCTTAGGGTGTCTGTCAGTGCCAATGGCACACATGTGAAAAGCAGATGTGACCTGCCACACACACCATGTCTGTGAAGACAATCCCTATTACAGTAGCAATAGTCTACTAATGTACCTGCTATATAAACCAACATTCCCTTGCACTACGGAGTTGGGACTATAGGGGTTGAGATAGGGCTGCACCCCATGTTCAGGACATATGGTGAATCTATATGTACATATGATTATCCAGATATCTGTATAGATAATTACACATGTACATATCGGCATATATAGACGGATGTGTTTCTGTACATCGATATGCATATACGGCTTCACTGCATAAACTCAAAATACTGAAACATCGAATTTCATTATCTCGGGACCATGAAACTGAATCCACAAAACACTGAAACATCAAAACCCAAGCCCAAAACTGGGAAATTCAAAAACACAAACAAATTGCACACACCACACCACACATACACCAAAACACCCACATCACAATTTAAAACACAAAACTACACACATACACAACTCATGCACACATAAGTGGGGGGGAAGCCACCCTGCATCCCCCACACCCCCCTACAAATATATATATATATATATATATATATATATATATATATATATATATATATATATGGATCACCTTTAAAACCTCGAAACCGCGTTTGCCCGACACACTAATGACCGAAACGAAAAGACCGACAACATAAAACGCCGACAACGCAAAACACCGAAAACCATTACACCAACACACTACACGTAAACAACACAGTACACTACATAACATATGCACTATCCCTAACCCAAACCCTAATCCTAAGGTCCGACACTACCGCACACTTACCCTACCTGCACCCTAACCCTAACTCACTTACCCACCTCTAAACCCACAGTCCCTTGCTATCGCACACACACCCTACCTGCACCCTAACCCTAACTCACTTAACCCACCCCTAACCCACAGTCCCTCACCATCGCACACACACCCTACCTGCACCCTAACCCTAACTCACTTACCCACCCCTAAACCCACAGTCCCTCGCTATCGCACACACACCCTACCTGCACCCTAACCCTAACTCACTTAACCCACCCCTAACCCACAGTCCCTCACCATCGCACACACCCTACCTGCACCCTAACCCTAACTCACTTAACCCACCCCTAACCCACAGTCCCTCACTATCGCACACTTACCTGTCCACTCCCTAACACTAAATCCCTCACTCGATCGCACACTTACCGAGTCCGTCGGGTTCTCACCTTTTCGGTCATCTGCGTTTTCGGTATTCTCGTCCCGTCGGATTCCGTTTCGGGCAAACGCGAGCTCGAGATTTTAAAGGTGACCCATATATATATATATATATATATATATATATATATATACTAACTCTGAGATCGCACATACCAGAAACAAAAGCAAACTCACACACGCATATTTTCCAGTCCCTCACACACACATCAAACATATCAGCACACTCACATACACTCTACCTCCCACTCAAAACCCTTACAAAATACTATCTTACCTGACATAACACCTAGATCCACACATGGTACCATGCACCATCAACACACAATTCCAGAAACAACATAGCGTAAGTCCATAACCACGAATTTGAGATATTCGAATTCGCGATTATGAACTTTCGCCATTTTCAACATTCGGCTTCATAGGCTCAAGATACTGAAATTCGACATTTCAGTATTTTGTGATTATAAAGTGTTCCCACATATACACCCCCAGATATATACATATACAGAGCATTATATGTCTTCACATATACAGATAGTGATACATATGCACATATACAGATACCACGCTGACATTCCTGCCAACAGTCTACTGCTGCTGTAACCAACACACATATGGTGGGGCTGGGGCCATATATGTGTGGGCTTTACCTACACAGTACATGTGTGCCAATATGCACTCCAAAGGCCAGTGTATGTAACAGTGGTATATGGCCAGGGCAATATTGAGTCTAGGGGGGGATGCACCATACATATCCTAGGCTGTTGCAAAATGTGGGGGTAGGAGGGGTGGGCTGCCATAAGGTATCTGGATGTACAGTACCATACATTTCCCCTATCTTGACATTACTTACATAAAGTGGGTTACTACAGGCCTACTGCCTCCTGCCATAAAGACTGTTCTGTTTGCTGGTGTGCCTGTGATGGTGTCAGTTATGCCATGTTATGTATCAGTTACACCCCATTTGGCCAACTGAAGTCTGTACCACCTAGAGATTGTGTACAAAGTGTAGATAGGGGCTGCTGGACTATACATCTGCATCACTTACTGCTGATTGTGTGGTATCCTGTGGCCCAGTCTGCCATTACTATTGTACGATTTGAAGGGCTTAACCTGGACAGCAAGAGTTGTGGACCTTTCCAGACTACTGTATTAGTATAACTGTTTCACAGTTGCATTACTCTGTTTATATGGATGCCAGTGTCTGAGCAGCTATATGACATGGCATAAACATCTGTAATAATACACAAATAAAGGTATTTCATTTCTGCAAACCTGTGTGTGGTGTTTTATCCTATGACCTCTCTGTGGGTATATGTTGCAGGCAACATATGTCATTTGTATGGGTGGTTCATCCAGTGTCCAGTTGTTAGGGTGTTAAATGTAGGCATAGTGGCTGTTCCATATTGTGTGCACCTACTACATGAGTTTCTTACTGTACATATCTCTGCGTGTGTATGTGTAAACATGTACATCTGTATATATAAATATATATATATATATATATATATATATATATATATATATATATGTATATGTATACATATATATATATATATATATCTATATATATATATATATATATATATATATATATATATATATATATGTGTGTGTGTGTGTGTATATCTGTGTCTGTGTATATGTATCCTGGGGATGTTGCTAGCTTCCACATTTTACATTTCCTATGGGAGCCAGACTGTACTGAATGATATGTTACCAATACCAGCCTGACATCAAACAGGTGGGATGTAGTACTGTTAACATCTTGTTCCCATGACATGTCAGGACCTGGTTATGGGATCTGCAACACTTGGTAGTGTATTCTGGGCATACGTGTTTGGCCGTGGGGAGTGGGTATACCTATTTGTGCAAGACGTATATTGTTTGAGGCCTCTCAACCTCATTAATGGTGCATGCAGACATTTATGATTTAGTTAATCTCCCATTCATATCTACATATGTATCTCCATATATACTTTTATATATATATATATATATATATATATATATATATATATATATATATATATATATGTTTACATATATATAGCTATGTCTGTATATACCTACATAGATATATATCTGCTTACATATATGTACCTTGCTGTGTATATGTAGACATATATCGGTGTAAACATATATATGAGTCAATGTAGGTATTTGCATGTATATATGTTCATATATATATATATATATATATATATATATGTGTGTGTATTTCTAAATTTATATATATATATATTTGTATATAAATATATATATATATATATATATATATATATATATATATATATATATATTTATATATATATATACAAATACTGTGTGTATGTCTATATATATATATATATATATATATATATATATATATATATATATATATATGTATATATATATATCTGTACATATATAGATATGTTGTATCTGTTTAGATATTAATATATGCCACGGTGGTACCGTGGTAGCATTGTTACCTCACAGCAAGAGGTTGTCCCGTTCGATGCTGGGCTTGGGAGTGCCTTCTGTGTGGAGTCTGCATGTCCTTCCTGTGGTTCAGTAGCGTTCGAAAGACATGCATGTGTAAATAGGCATGCCTTCATTGAAGGTTGAGTGTCGAGCTGGCACCTCGGCGTTTCATAAAAATCTACTGCCAATCATTAGTGGACCAGAGTTCTGCTGTGGTGACCCCTTACTCGGAAAAAGAACAACAACACACATACATCTAGATGTTGGTATACATTCTCTGTACTGTTGCATGACTGAGCTGGATGATATGTTTCTGAAATTATCAGGTTTATATATATCTGGCATGGCTTAGTGGTAAATCGCTTTGTCTGTGGTTTACTGGGTTTGAGCCTTGCAAAGGCTGTTTAGTTTGTTGCTGGGCAGAACATGGGCCATTGGATACAGAATGATTAAGGCAGTTTAAAGCAGATGTAAGTGGGTTTATGCATGTTTGTGCAGAGGTAAGCAGTGCTAACTTCCGTTTACAGTTTCTTATACTCAGTTAGCTTCTAAATTGCTTAACGTGTGTAGGCATTGCTTACCCCTGTGGAAACAGGCTTAAACCTGCTTACTGCTGCTTAAAAGGGCTTACTGCTGCTTACCGCCACACTAATTTCTTTAAAAGAAAAGAAAAAGGTGTTGATAGGAAAGTGGTGAAAAAGAGGCACAAAGAGGGAAAGACAGTAGGGAAAATAGCTAGTGATGTGCAGGAAGGGTATAGGGAAGGTCCATAGCTGGCCCTTTCATCTACAGCAATAGCTGTGCATATACACTGAATTTGGAGGTAGATTTGGACACTCAAACCCTTGGGAGAGGGGAGAGGACAAGAATAATAAGCTGGGATTCCAATTAGACCAGATTACATGTGTCCAGTGGACATGTCTGCTTAATGGCAGCTATGTATGAAGTGTGATTTTTTTTGTGGGAACAGATTGCCCTTTTTCTTTTTTTTTAGGTGAGAGAGGGATGTTGGGGAGGGGTAGTAGGTATATTTGGGGAGGTAGGTTGGGTAGGTTAACAGACAAGACACACAAGATGCATACAAGGGCGGTATATGACACATATGGGGGTAAACACCTTGATGGGGAGGGGTGTTGGGATATTGGAAGCCCACAAGCCCCCTAGTGGTAATAGTGGGACTGAGGTCCCCACCCATGGGCAGTCACCACTGCACCTTCACAGCCCCAAAGGTGGCTGTGCTGGGGGCTGAGCCGCAGAACCGGGCTGACTCTCTAATTATGACATGTGGCCCTCAAGCTGCTGTAGAAGATCACCGAACTGCTCGTTGATCACTCTACGCATCACGACCCTGACCTGGTGACAGGTGACAGGTGCCTGTCTGTGCCCACATATTGCTCCAACACTATTCCTGCATGGCCACAGCTTATGTATGCTAATTACCCCATTTGCAGGTGAAAACCATGGAAATTAAGTGAATTAGCAATCCAGGAATCAGGCAGGTGTCTGTGCAGGAATAGTGTAACCTGCCGAAATGTATTCGGCTACCAACTGAATACATTTCTGCAAATTATAAAACGGAGGCATGACAGCTCCAAAGAAACCATGTATTCAATGTAAAACACAGAGAACCAGCTGAGAAAGTCCAAAGCAAAAATAAGGTACTGTAGGAACGGTCAGTGGTATTCTGAAGAAGTCTGCTTATGAAGCAGACGAAAAGCGCTTCAATAAACTCTGGTGACTGAATTTAATTTCTGGTGGGCTCTGAGTGGTCACTGACCGTTCCTACAGTACCTTATTTTTGCTTTGGACTTTCTCAGCTGGTTCTCTGTGTTTTTTGAAAGTATTCTGTGGAATTTGTTTTTTTTTCCCAGTATGTATTCAATGTAGTAGGCATGCCAATGTCCAGATAGATGGCCACTGGCATGGTAAATAGTTGCAAAATTATAAAAAATAACTTTTTTTTTTGGCCGATTTTGGCCTTTTAATTATAGGGCAGCAGTGCGCAAACGGGATCGGCCCCAAAAAAAAAAAAAAAAAAAAAAAGCTAAAAATAAGCTTTTAAACCAAAATCAGCATTCTGCCATAATAGTCAATGGCATGCAGAAGACAACAATACCATTGAATAGTGATTGCTAAAAGGGAAGGCTGATTGTCAGTCTTGTAACCATGTATTAGCAGTCAGTTTTAAGCAAATGAGGGGACTGATACTGAATCACAAATTTCCTCTCAGTGTTAGATAGCACCCAACTGTGTAAGTGCAGCAACACCATAGATGACCTCATAAGGGGGAGTGTCATGCATGCTGTAAGCTTATCGGAGCTCTGTGGCCCGTGTTTGCCTTAGCTAAGCACAGCTAAAAAAGGGGGTGTGTCTGAGGCTGCCTAGCAGTGTTTACATTGCCTAAACCAGTGTGTGCACCACACGACGGGTTTTAAACAAAAACAAAACAAAAAAAAAAAAAAACAGGAAATAGCAGCTTTGTTCACATCTGAGCATTGGGTATGCACGGCTCGCTTCAGGGCTTAAACAGGAAGGCAATGGGAAGGGAAAACAACAGTAGGAAGGCAATCAAGGAGAACTAGCATAGCTGGTAGGTGAAATGTATCAGCCAATTACACAGGCAGCAGCCCAGCCCAGCATACTACTATAAACTATGCAAACACCTTTCACTCTGGTTTTTCCCCACAAACTCTATACCACCGGTGTACAGAGATGGGGAAATTTTACCAGACAAAACTAACAAAATGATAGGAGCTGTTGTCACTGTCGTACATCAGTATGAGGGAGAGGCTGAGGGTGGTGAGGATGAGTATGCTGATGACCAACCCACAGTGAGGAGAAGGATAAGAGTGTACAGATCCAGGGTAACCTACCAAGGGCTACATGAGCTGGAGATAATGGAGCACTATAGGGTGGACAGGGACATCCTACAGCAAATTGTTGAGCTGTACCAGCCACGCCTCACACACAGAACCAACAGAGGGGAACCCATCCCAGTGGATACCAAGGTATGTGTAGGCTTAAAAATACTAGCCACAGATATCTTCCAAAGGCCAACTGGGGATATCATGGGGATCTCACAGGCATCAGCATCCAGGGTACTCCACCAGTTCCTGGATGCCATTGTCAGCACATGCTAGTGAGCCCATATATTTCTCCAACATCCGTGAGGTGTTGACCAGCAATATGCATCTCTTCCACCAAATAGCAGAATACCCTGAGGTAGTGGGTGCTATAGACTGCACGTATATACACATCAAAGCACCATCTGGCAAGTGGGGTAGTGTCTACATAAACCACAAGGGCTTTCCCTCCATTATCTACCAGGTCGTGTGCGATGCCCAGGGCATTATAATGAATGTATATGCTGGCAGCCCTGGAAGTGATCACGACTCCCCACATCTGGCATATGACACAGCTGTACCAGAGATTTGCCAGGAGGGATATCCCATATGGTCACCTAGTGGGGGATGCTGGTTATGCTCTGGAGCCGTGGCTGATGACACCCATCAGAAATGCACACACATCCGAACAAGAGCTCCATAATGAGGCACACGTACAAATGAGAATCATGATAGAGCATGTGTTTGGGAAGCACAAGTCACAGCTCCGGTGCCTGGACATATCTGGTGGAGCTTTGCAGTACTCTCAAGCTACATGTGCACGCATTTTCATTGTATGTGCCATGCTACGCAATATGATCCTGCAGAAACAGCTGCAGCAGGAACAGCACGGGTCAGGGCCACACAGCCCCCCACAATTGCCAAGGTCTGCATAGGCACAGAGTGCCTCGGAGGAGGAACAACCTGAGCCTGCCCATGTAGGCAGAAGGAGGCATGCACAGTATGCCCAGGCTTAGGAAAAGAGGCAACGCATAGCACATACACTGACATGGTAGGAACCCAGGGAATGACACCTCTCTTTGACTCGCACAAACAGTAAAAGGGATGCCAAACATGACACTACCTGTGCTTTACCATGTATAGGGAATGTACTATGTGCATCCGACATAGTCAGCCCTCCAGCACCATCCTCAATACTGGCACAGCCACAAGTAACTCACTCTTCCTATCAATTGCTGAATGGAGTAGTATGCCCTGCTAGTTGTAGCTATGGTATGGATGTGAGCATGCAAGGGAATTGGGTAGCTGAATGGGAAGGCAGCAGATAGTGAACATCTATATGGGCAGCATGGAATCTATAACAAATACTGGTGTCAACAAAGTAGGCAGTACTAGACAAGGTGACAAATCCCACTACAGTACATGTGCTGGCCCAAATGTGTGTCCATAGGACACACACATGCATGTCAGTGAGGTTCACATACACAACAACAACCTCAGCCAGCAGGACAGGTGTAGATGACCATAAAGAAAGGCTGTGCTAAGGCCTCCAATTAATGGCAATGGATAATAGCCCCCATCCAGACCTACACAGACAGACTACAATAGGTCAGGCAGTTGTATGTTAGTTCTGCAGGGTATGAAGTCTGAAACTGAAATGTAGGTCAATAAAACATAAGATCTGTACTCTACTGATATGCCTCTAGTCTGCATGATAGGTCAGAATACAAAAAGAAATGGAAGCCAACAGAGTACCTGAAATACCAGTACAGTCATAGCAAATGTTTACATTTGTCAGGTGTTCCCCCCCTGCAATCCTATGTAGAAAAGCAGTAACATGTACGAGTGGGGTTAATAAAAGTGGAGCACAGATTACCTGAGCTGGGCCAATTTACAGGATAGATTGTTGCATGTGTACAATATGCAGGGCTCTGTGTGTTAGGTAGTTGTGTGTTGTACATTATGTGGAAGTGGTCAGCATGAAGGCCTGGAGGGTTGTGTCTCAGTGGCCTATGGCCACTACTGTTGATGACAGGGCCATGTTCTGACAACTGCAGTGCCAACCACAATGCATCCCAGCAAGACCCAATTCAGCAGTCATCCATACTCATTGTTCAGATGTCAATATCTGTCACCATCTGAAAGATGGACATGCCATGAATGTGGGCCCAGACATACACACAGTACTCAGGTGGAAGTACCCTAGACAGAGTATATAAAATGTAACTGTCAAATGCACACACCTTTTGAATTGTACATACAGGTTAGCAGCACATTAGTTGTCTGTGTATTATGGATAACTGATGTAGTCTGGCCAATCACTGGCAGACTACAAAAGGCAAATTTCTGAAGTAATGAGAGAATGCATATGTCCCCGCAAAGGGCAGCATAAGGGGAATGTCCCAGGTATATCTTTGAGTCAGATGCAAGAAGCCTCCATATCACACATGCACTCAGCTCACCCCATCATCATCCACAAGTTTCTCATAGATCACATCCCTGGTGCTGGGA
Organism: Protopterus annectens; assembly: GCF_019279795.1. NCBI lineage: Eukaryota > Metazoa > Chordata > Ceratodontiformes > Protopteridae > Protopterus > Protopterus annectens. The sequence goes on along the minus strand of NC_056751.1, from coordinate 430,974,164 downwards.
ATGAGTACAGCATGACCCCCACTTCTGTATGGGTATACCCACATAATGCAGCATGCAGAAGAGTGTCTTATGCAGGTGTGTCCCTATATACCTCTCAGCCTGTTAATGCAAAAAATCTGGACAAAGCTTGACAAAATGGGGGTACAAATAGGGGCATATTATAAATATGCTTTTATAAACATAGAAAGTTGCTAGAGTAACAGGATTTGTTTTAATATACATTTTCTGAAGGATTTGAAGTCTGAAACTGAAATGTATATCATTATTTAGTGACTTCAATCCTGCGATTATTCCAGTGTTTTGCCAGGAAAAAAAAGGAATAGGCCAAAAATATGAGTCAAAAATCTGGACATTCTGCGAAATTCTGTACAGTTGAGAGGTGGACTCCCTAGCTGTAAGCAGCACCCTGCCAGCATCCAGATCAATGGATTAATATGGACAGGAACTATTGACATTAACATCTTGCACACTTACCATGTCACCCCAGGGGAATCCAGTGGCTCGCAGCCTGGGACTGTAGAAGTGGACAGAATGCACTGGCATGCTACAGATGGCCTGCATCACTACAAAATGCCCTACAGTCCTCTGTCAAAGGCCTGTGCCTCACCCATACTGCCAATGTATGTTATCTCATGGGGTCCCAAATAACATACCACAGTCCACAGAACACAAATGCAAGTCCATGTCGACAAATCCCAGTAGCATGCCCACCATGTCCTACTGCATGAACTGTGGACCAAACCCTAAATAACACTGGGATGAAGGGACAACTATAGGGATACTTTGCAAATATCACTCGCATAATGTTAGGAAGAGGATAGAATAACAGAGTGGGGGGTGTAGAAGCACGGACGCCATGGAGTTTGTGAAGTCTGATACTCTGATGTGTGCCCATACTACCCCTGCCTGCAAACCCAGTAATGGGTAGCTACAAACACGCTCATAAACCACAATGTGAAGGGGAATTGATCAGATATATGAGCCCTGCCACTGAGTAACCTGGGTGAATCTGTAGAGCTGAGAGGTATGGCCACAGCAGGATATTGCCATTCTGTTATGTCAATAGATGTACAAGCAGGGGATTCTTTACACAGATCCATCAGCAAGTGTCTGCAGCTACCCCTCCAGAATGGCATGAATGTGAAAGAATATGTAGGCTGCAGACCACAATACTGGACACAGCATCATTCATCTTGTATTTCCCAGGAAAATAACTGTGAGCAAATAAGTATATCTGTTGGCAGTTGGTGACACAATACATCATAGTGTACACCATCCATGTAACACAAGCAGTACAGACAGCAATAGTTACAGTATCCCACTATATGTCGCCCATTGTGACTCCATATTGTCAACCTATCTACAGGTATCCTGCAGAAACAGCTTGTTAGCTAGGTGTAGAACACAAAATCCTGCACTGGACTACAACCTACCTGGAATGGATTCCCACACTCAGTACAGAAGGTTATACTAGGCATGCCCCAGAGAAATGAAGCCCATGTCTGACAACAGAATACAGAAGGTCATACTGGGCATGCTGCAACACTTTGAGAAATGAAGCCCATGTCTGACAACAACAGTGGACTATACCTATCTGTTAGTTGCAGATGTCTGTGCACACACACCATATTGCACACCATTCATGCTTTGCACACACATTGGATAGGAATACTCACACATATATAAGGTCAACACACTATAATAGGTCAAATATACACACACAGAGATGTGGGGAAGAGAGAGGCAGACAGTGACAAAGAGATTGCCATCATGAGTCCTGTCCCACCCATCACACATCCAATTGGCTAATATCACACTATGTGCCAAAGTCAATCACTGTAGACATTTGCTTTTTGGTAGCCCTCAGCCCTATAGTGTCTGTGATGCTTGTGATAACTGTGTAACATGATAGTACCAATCAGTATTCAACTAGATTTGTATACCCAGTCCTGTCAAATGTAAAGATGTGTGCAACTGAGTGTTGTGTGTGTGTTCCCAGAAGAATGGTTTATGGCTCATTCACAGCCACTGCACTTTCCATAGCCCATGTTAGCACTCATGCTGATGTCAGTCACCTTGAAATAACCCTCTGGCCAATAATTTGCCCCATAATCTCCATGGCACGTGTAATAACTGTGTTCGGCTATAGTGCAACATACCTTGTTAGGTAGGAGTTCTAATCCCAGACATGGTGCTGTGAAACTCTGTGTGTGTGTGTGTGTGTGTGTGTGTGTGTGTGTGTGTGTGTGTGTGTGTGTGTGTGTGTGTGTGTGTGTGTGTGTATGTGTGTGTATGTGTAGAGATCAATGATTTTGAGGCCATTCACAGTCACTACACCTCCCATTGCCATACTTTAACAAGCCTGCTGATGTCAGTCACCTTGAAATACTCTTTTCGATAAGGCCTAGCCTTATATGCTCCATGGCCCATGCAATAACTATGTAATGCTATAGTGTAACATATTAGTCAGGTAGGAGTCCTAATATTAGGCATGGCAAGTGTGAAACTGTGTGTGTGTGTGTGTGTGTGTGTGTGTGTGTGTGCGTGTGTGCGTGTGTGCGTGTGTGTGTGTGTGTGTGTGTGTGTGTGTGTGTGTGTGTGTGTGTGTGTGTGTGTGTGTGTGTGTGTGTGTGTGTGCGTGTGTGCGTGTGTGTGTGTAGAGATTAGTGATTTTGAGGCCATTCACAGTCACTACACCTCCCATTACCCTACTTTGGCAAGCCTGCTGATGTCAGTCACCTTGAAATACCCCATTGGATAGGGGTTAACCCTATAAGCTCCATGGCGTGTGCAATAACTGCTTAATGCTATAGTGTAACATACTACTCAGGTAGGAGGTCTAATCACAGACATGGCAAGTGTGAAACTTTGTGTGTGTGTATAAAGATTAATGATTTTGAGGTAATTCACAATCAGTACACTTCCCATTGCCCTACTTTAGCAAGCCTGCTGATGTAAATCACCTTGAAATACCCCTTTGGAGTAGGGCTAGCTCAATAAGCTCTGTGGCCCATGTGATAACTACATAATGCTATAGTGTAACATACTAATCAGGTAGGAGTTCTAATCCCAGACATGGAAATTGTGTGGGTATAGAGATTGCTGATTGTGAGGCCATTCACAGTCACTACACCTCCCATTGCCCTACTTTAGAAAGCCTGCTGATGTCAGTCACCTTGAAATGCCCCTTTGGAGATGGGGGCTAGCCTTATAAGCTCTGTGGTGCATGCCATAAATGTGGAATAATGTAGCAGGAGAAACTACACAGGTATGGGTTTGAATCTCATCTGTATTAAGTATTCATATGCATACCTCAAAGGTTTTGGCCCCATTTACAGCCAGTACACATCTCATAGCCTAACTTTAGCAGTCCTGTAGATATCATCCACCTTACAAGTACCTGTTGCCAACCTCAACCCACGTCAGGTTAGTGGTGCATGTGATAAATGCATAACATAACGGTCCATAAATATTGTTAGACAGAGGTTTGCACCTCACCCCTGGCAAATATAAATGTGTGATTAGGGTAAAATTATTTTTTGGGATCTATCATCCACTACATCACCCAATGACAGTGTTTCCAAGGGCTGGTGATGTTCCTCACCTTAGAAGTACCTTTAGACAACATCCATCCAATAAGCTCCGTGGCACATGCAATAAATGCAGTACACTGTAGTAGCAATACATAGCTAGGTAGGGTCTGAATTCCAGTACTGGCAAATATGTGTTTGTGTGTATCTGTCCTCAGTATCCTGTGTGGAGATTGCTGTGATTGTGTAATAACAGGATGCATTATGGGCTGGGTTTTGCTACATTATTATATTGAGGACCTACTATATGTCACACTGTCCACCTTACAAGGACAACAGATGTCAAACACCAGAGAGGCTGGTGTAGCCAATCCATATCCCTAAATGTGACATTATGGATCAGTGAACAATATAGGCAACACTTGTATTACTCAGCTAACACTCTCCACTCATGTCTCATACACAGACACACTTGGCTAGGCAACAACCACTATATTGGTTGTTCCCTGCATATTTCCTCGCAGATAGTAAAAACTGTGTGATTGCAGTGGACTACATGCCTGTTGACCACGGCAGTGCCACTGACATCAGAAAGTGCTGTGATGTATAACATCTCCTGACTGTGTGTTATCTAGCAAGTAAAATGACATGGCATCCTGTTCCATCCCTACAGTAGGCAAATAATTGTTTACAGTGGTTATTTTGCTATGTTCCCCACTGGATGCCTGCAACAACTGCAGAATCTGCAAATGTAACCCACAAAGGGAATACCATGCCTTATACACATGCCCTGTATGGACAGACGCTACTAACTCCACTGAATACCTGTATCATGTTGTCAATGTAGGTGCAAGCACGACCTCATTTCCATAACCAGGTCTCCTCAAATGAGGTCAGGAATGCTACATCAGAAGATAACAATCTGTACACACAACATGCCCCAGAGACCCCAAGTACACTTCCACATGTCAAAGAACATGCGTGTGGGACATGTGCACAACCCAGACACTGTCCATGTTATGGAATATAGATCACATACATGGGAAGCAGTGCACATCACTGGCCACCCACAATAGTAACCCAGATGAGTGGATGATGAATACAATACCCTCCTGTGGGGATGACTCCAGGGACTACTACATCCATGAGCCACACTGGAGACCATTGTCATGTAGCCTGATGCCAAGGCATTCCCTTTACTTAGCCTTGTAAAACCGCCAGGCCCATTCACCTACTACACAACTGCGAAGCAATGAACCTATGCATCTCAGTTTGTGTGTGTGTGTGTGTGTTTGTGTGTGTGTGTGTGTGTGTGTGTGTGTGTGTGTGTGTGTGTGTGTGTGTGTGTGTGTGTGTGTATGTGTGTGTGTGTGTGTGTGGGAGATTAATGATTTTGAAGCCATTCACAATCATTGCACCTCCCATTGGCCTACTTTAGCATGCCTGCTGATGTCATTCACCTTGACATAACCCTTTGGCCATATATCAATCATCTAAGCTCTGTGGTGCTTGTGATAACTGAGTAATACTGTAGTATAGCAAATTAGTTTGGTAGGGGTACTAATCTTGATCCTTCCAACTATCATGATTTGTGCATCTCCACTGACACCTGCTTTTGTGGACATTCACATGTACTACACTTCCCTTATCCCCACTTTAGCACTGTTGCTGATGTCACTCACCTTCACAGATACCTTTGGACAATTCTCCAATATGTAAGTCTGTGGTAGATGTCATTGTTCTTGGTCCTGTTCTATCTGATGTTGCATGCTTGCATGCTGCTCCAGTTTATGGTACCCTATCAATGTACATGTTTGTAGGGCCAGACTGACACATGTCACATACCACAGTCAGGCATCAGACTACACTGTGTATTGGCCCAATATATGTAGGATTACTGTATGAGTGGCTCATATGAGGGTGGTGTTGTTTACACAGTGCATATACTGTAATATTACTTAGGCTTACCATAATGTGACTGTGTTCAGATTGGTTGTGGGTATGCACTTTCACACTGGTGTCTGTTACTCCATGCTGCTACATGCCTGTAGTGCCTGCTATATTTGCAAGTACATGTGTATTCCCACATAGGAAACTTGGTTCAGTGTTGTGGCAGTCTGCCTGCAGCTTGTACAGTGCTTTCTGAAATGCCTAGCAGCTCAGTGTATTTACCTAGTGTGATGTTATGTCCAGATATTTGTCAAATGAACTGTTGAATGGCCACCATAACTGTTGTGTATGTCTGAAAAAGCAGTGGGATAGTGTAAAGATGTATGTCACTACGTATTGTGAAGTATGTGAGTTTGGGACCTCTGCTCCTCCGGTTAATATGTGTTAGGACAGACAGGAGAGTGTGAATGCATCAACAGTGTGAGCTTATCTATTCCAGTATTTTTGTGATATCCCCATTTACATGGTTGTAAACAGCTGCTTTGTCAGGCTTGGTGCACACATCTTGCACTAAGGAGTTCTGTGTATACCTCTGCACTGACCAGATTGTGTCAAACTGTCCAAGTTTATTGGTCATATCTCTGCTGTATTCCACAGGATCATTACTGTGATTTGTGTGGTACTTCACTATGATGATCTTATGATGTCTGTCAGTAACTGATGGCGTACATTTCAGTATCAGAAGTGACTTCCCACACAAAATGTTTGTTAACACAATGCCTACTACTGTAGCATCATTCCACATTTATACCTGCAATACTTACATGACATCCCCTTGCACTAAAAGTTGTGACTACTGGTGTTGAGGTATG